>NW_021849067.1:694415-711179 GCF_003651465.1 Formica exsecta | reverse complement strand
CTTCCGACTGAGAAGTTAGATCGTACCAAAAAATATTTTGTTACATTCACTGTAAGAGGCGAAACGCAAGACGATGAGAAATCCAAATCATCCTGCATACGAAGAAATGCAAAGAGTGTGTAAACATTTTTCAGATAGACTTCTTCTCCTAATCTGATGATTAATGAATGATTAATAACTTGCGAGAAAAACAGAAGTTAAAAAAAAAAAGTATATGTCGAGAATTGAGTTTTGTGTGTAGGAAAAGAAATATGCTTTCAAAAGCAGTGGACTTTACGTTCTCTACTTTATAAAAAATGTAGAGAATTGTTGCCATGCGAATAATTTTGTTTTATTCTTTCATAAAAAAGTTTTCTATTTTAGATATTTTTTGTCAATTATAAAAAAACTTTGATATCTTTTTTTTCCTTAAATCCAATAATTCTTCTCAGAAAAATTTGCTTGACGCACAACAATAATATAAGAAATACATCTCAAAACTGCCAGACAGAATAAAATTTTTTAATACATTATATATAAAATTAAACAACAAGTTTTTATTTATAATAAAATATACATCTGATTCATATTTTTCTTTTTCTCTCTTCTATTTTCTAGGTATATGTAAAATGATATATTCTAAATAAAATGTGAATGAATGACTCATTGTCAGTATTAATTATAATATATCTTTTTGTATGTTTTCCAATGTATATCCTAAAAATTGATATAAAAATAGTACAAAAATATTAAATATATAGTTTATCCCTATAATGAATAATCTTATATTATAATAATCTATAATATAAATGTTACTTTTTAGCAGAAACAATATTAGAAAGCATAATAATTGTCTAGCACTTTATCTATAAAATTATACGGATTATTTTTATATATCAAATATATTTTGAGAGATTCGATGCTATCTCGAGCGACTTATGTTGCTGTTTTCCAGCATATGCAAATCAGTAAAATTAGGTAAAGCAGGTGCGGCAGATATCAAAAGGGTCGGTTCAAAGGATTATCGATCAGTCGGTCGACGTGCTTTCAGGCAAAAGGACGCGCGTTTCTCTATCAAAGTAACGCTGGTTCGGCAATAGACTGTGTCAACAATGACGACGCGACTTATCGAATCCACGATGGTCGCAATATTGTTCGTCAGGTTGCAGCATGAATATTATTTTATTTGTAACGTGAAATTTCTGTGAAGAAGCCTTCGAATGGACAAATGGCTCCAAGATAGGAAGCTCTGGCTATTCGGTAGCACTCTGCCGTTGCTACCAAGGAGGTAAACATTAATGTCAAACGAAAAGCACATCTCTAATTTCATGCTCGAATCGATTAAAACATCTCCCTTTTCAAATGCATCTTTCGATAATTATCTGACGTTTTTCAAAAATTTATTCTAATGTCGAATTTTAGTAATTGTATTATTAATGTCAAAATATAGTATTTGGGCTTTTTGATCATTTGACATTTAGTTCATTAGGATCGATTCTCCAACAGCCTTTTAATTCCGAAAAAGACAATTGTCCTACGATTCTTATGAGGTTCAAAAAAGACGTCTCGAATAATTTCAATTCAATACGGTTGAAAGATTTTATTCCGGATTATATTCATTATATTGAATTATATTTTTTGAAAACATATACGAAATGTTTAGGTTTAGGCTATGCATTTCGTTAACATAAAAAATGTTTCTTATACAAGCTATAAACAATGATAATCTTTTGTCATGGTTAAACTAAAATTGACATTACATATGTAATATGAAGAATCGTTTCGTACAGTTAACAATAAACTTTACTACAATTTTGTTAATATCTCTCATATATAGAAAAATAAATTTATAAATTAAATTTATCGTTTCGTAAGTAACAGATAGAAAATAAAAAAGAAATCTTTTTTCGATAATTTTGAAAAATATATTTTTCGGTTTCGCTAGTCGCATTTTAATATTTAAATTTTTCCAATTATTTACTAAAATACAGTATTTTATATCTGTATTCTCTCTATATTATGAGAACAGAAAGATTATTTTCATATTACTTTTCTCAGTCTTTTACTGAAATAATAATAATAATTTCATAAAGAATACTTTATTCCTTTATTTTTGCTCCACTCTCTTTCTATTTTTTAATCTATGAAATTTTCTAATATACATTCGTAAGATATTGTAAACAAAGAGGAATAAATTATTTACTCAGTTAAATTAAACGCGAATAAGAAAAGTCGCGAATAGCGATAGCTATTTACATTTCTTGTCACGGATCATCCAAAAATCTTATACATCTCCCGGATGTTTTCGTGCTTTACATTGCGTAACTATAGCCGCTATAGAGAGAGTTTGTCCAACAATCAGAAACATTTCGACCTCTTTCACGGTCAGGATATATAAACGCGTAGTCGGAACGTAATATCGATTGTCAATAATCAAGAGTTGAACAATAATGTAAAGCGACGTTTCTTCAGCGTATTAGTACTATCCGGTATGTTCGCCGACGAGGGTGACCTGGCAAAAGTATTTCATGAATTCTATTCTTGGGTTTTTGTACGTATTAATTGCTTTTTTACTTCTTTCTCTTTCTTTTTCTCTCTCTTTTTATCGAGAAACATCAAGCTTGTCATATACTCACTGAATGTTATACGCCGAATCGAATTACAATTCTTTAATCGAATCTTTAAAATATGAAAAATTTAAAAATTATGTAGATAAGTTTATATTTATTATTTACTAATTTATTTTTTTAATCACATAATTTATTCTGACAAGTATGGATTAATCTTCGAGATTTAATTACGTAAAATGTTAAGATTACAATATATTGCAAAATGCATTTGTAAGACAAAGATTTTAGTATGAATATAAAATGAAGATTGATATATAATATTAAATAAATAATTTTTCCGTTTTTTAACTTTTTAATATTTTTCCATACAGCACAGAACATTGCAGCAACATTTGCAACATTGCCGCAATGTTGCTACAAAGTTGCAATGTTGTTGCAATGTTGTTACAATGTTCTGTGCTGTATGGGTTGCGTCTAATTAATTAAAGCTTCTCGAAAAAAATAATCATATATTGTACACAAGTTAAATACGATTAAATGATTTATGTTTAAGTGTGAGTGTGTGTTTGCATTTTCACATTTTTCGTAAAAAATAAAAAAAAAAATAAAAGAATACTATAATATTTCACTTTTTTTAAGTTTTAAATAATTTTGACCAACGAACATACATACAATATTCTAAAAGTGAAACGTCTTTTTGAAATACAAGAAATCAGTATAGTGAAAATTATTTATTCAATAATTCAACTATTTTTTTTAGATTATTTTTGAAAATAAAAATAACTAAAATTCTGTATATTATAATTGTAACTTTTAATAAAACAAAGCACGCTTTCGTGAATTTAGCTGTTTAACGATTCATACTTCTTAATAACCTGGCATAGCTGCGTCCTGTTTGTCGATTTACTTTCAAAGCACGCATCCGAATGCATAAATTAATTTTCAAAATTAATACATACAGTTTACCTTATCCGAAATTATGGTATATAATACGTACGCGATCACGTCAATATGATAAACGACATAAGGTTCGCGAACTGTCGACAATGCATACCACAGTGGTAAGAGATCTTTAATTCGGCCAGTAACCTCCCCAAATAATTGTAGAGCAGATCAAGATGTATATTAAACATAATACAATCCAGTCAATATACACTTGTTTCATAAAAATAATATTAAAATAAATTATATGACAAAATAAATATTCGTATATAACTTTTAATAAAACAAAGCACGCTTTCGTGAATTTAGCTGTTTAACGATTCATACTTCTTAATAACCTGGCATAGCTGCGTCCTGTTTGTCGATTTACTTTCAAAGCACGCATCCGAATGCATAAATTAATTTTCAAAATTAATACATACAGTTTACCTTATCCGAAATTATGGTATATAATACGTACGCGATCACGTCAATATGATAAACGACATAAGGTTCGCGAACTGTCGACAATGCATACCACAGTGGTAAGAGATCTTTAATTCGGCCAGTAACCTCCCCAAATAATTGTAGAGCAGATCAAGATGTATATTAAACATAATACAATCCAGTCAATATACACTTGTTTCATAAAAATAATATTAAAATAAATTATATGACAAAATAAATATTCGTATATAAAAATATCACAAACAAATTCGCGGCCTTATTCTTATCAGAATCTTCGATGATTTCGACCTAATTAATTTCAATATTATTTCGCAAAATATGTATCAGAACTGGTAACAATAATTCCAATTAGTAGATACAAAGTATTATTGTTTAATTATTTACATTAATTATTTAAAATGGTGATTAATAGCCGTTAATGTATTTTTTAAATTGTTGAGTGAGTATGATATTTAAAAGAAACAATATTGCTTTGTACTTATTTCGGATAGCCACTGTTGAGATACGTCAGACAGTTTACGTATATCGCGAGACAATTAAAAATTATGCAAGCTTATGTGAATGAAAATAGAAATATTATTTTATAAAAGATAAAGTATTCTGATTTTTTAAATCAATTTTCTTGACAAAAATTCCTTAAAAAATTCCTAAGAAAAATTCTATTCTACACTTGAAATTTATTTTTTCATATACAATAGAATAAAGAATTTTAAAAAACATGTAATAGTTCTTTATTAATTTTATCATAACTGAAATAACACATTCCTATAAAAAATTTATTCAGTCATGCTAGTCCGTGAAATTGTGAAAAATCCATACCTTCTCCGATTGTGTATCAAATGTTAAAAAGTATTCATTTCATTGAGCAAATTTTTCCTTCCCAATTTCTATTACATATAAGATTCTATCAAGTTTTTATTATAATAGCTTTTTCATGGAAAATAAACCTATTATTCGGTTGATATCGGATAACGATTGCAATATCGCTATTACAAATACGGAAATATCGTACTATTTTAGAGCATTAATACGTATAGATATTAATTTGATCCGGTATTGCAATCGCTCGTTCACAAGTCTGGTTTGTCGCGTCTGCGCTATAAGCGTAAGGTTTGAATAAAGTAAAACTTGTGGGGCAGCTTGACCCCTGGTCATCCATCGGGATAGAGACAGTCTAACTGGTACCGTTCCTCGTGATACTATGCTCTTTACCCAACAATTGGCATCGTTGCCATGCCTTGCCAAATATAAAAAGTGGGTATTCGAGAACATCGAAAAAAGTTTGTCGATTTTGTGCTCTCAAAAATAATAGTCATAAAAATCGTTTGTATCAAATAAAATTTGCATTCTTCATAAAATTATTTGATAAAATTAAATAAATTCCTAGCTACAGATAGGGAATTAAATAGATCTCAATTTTCGAAAATATCGAATATAAAATATAATATTGTGACGATTTTGATCGAGTCAATACTTTCGAATTATGAAATAATATACTTTTGCACCGAATTTTTTCCGAAAATTAATATGCCCGTACTATATTATTTTCATAACAATAACATTGAATGCGTTTGAATTTTATTTAAATTTATTAATAATAGCGAGAAATATGATTTTTGCACAGGTCTCGGGCGCCGAGCAAAGCCATGGAGCGTTACGAACGTTTGGCACGACTCGGCGAGGGTAGCTACGGCGTTGTCTTCCAGTGTAGAGATCGACAAACTGGAAAATTGGTGGCTGTAAAGAAGTTTCAGCAGACCGAAGATGATCCTCTAATACGTAAAATCGCGTTGCGGGAGATACGTCTGCTGAAGGTCAGTTCTTTTCTTTAATGATCACTGCATTATTTTTTAATAAACGCCACTCAAGCGAATTTAAAGGGACATCTTCTATGACACAAAATATCAATTGAAAGCAATCGATCAGGCAATATCAGAAAGTAATTGAAAATAATCGATAAGGTATCCATAAAGCAATACTTTTTTTCAAATTTAAATGACTACTAATGAAAATTTCGAGTTATGGATCAATAAAATTGTTTATGGTAAAAAAACTGTTATGAAGAGATATAATTGAAAAAGAAAAACATTCCGTTGAAAAAACTCAAAATAATCTAGATTTTTATAATAAAATGATAATAATTGCAAAATATCTTTTATGATTGCGATTTGTAAGTTATCAATTAAAAATCAAAATACATTTAGCATTTTTTCTGTCAAGCTAGTAAAACTGGCTAAAAATGTTTAATGACGGATACCGTATGTAAGATTTCTGCTGTAATATAAAAATCACTAAATATAAAAATTGCTGACATAATTTTCAAAGTTTTCCGCGTGAATCGATCAATCCACGGAATAACTAAGTCCGCCGAGGGTCGCATTCGTGTGAGGTGAACGACCTCCGTTAATGTATCCGCGACCGCTAGTTTTCACCTATAGATAAAGTGATGGTCAGTTTCGATATTTTCGACCATCTAAGAATTAATAAATTTATTAGATGTAGATAAATTCATTAAAAAACTCCATACTCTTTTTTTTTTAAATAATATCCTTATTTTGAAATATATGAATTCGATAATTGAAATAAAAAATTCGTGGACAGATTTTATGAAATGTAACTAAGAAGATTGATTTTTATACATTTAACAAAATTCTTCTACCGTTTTTGAGATCGTCGTCTACGATAGAACTGAAGCGGCAAGTACTCCGAACAATGGGGTACGCTCACGTGTAGAGGAAGTTACGTTCTTATTTATGCGATAAGAAGCTCGCATATACACAAGTGCAACACTGGCTGCGAGAAGTAGCCAACGGTCAATACCGGGCGGCGGTCAATATCTTGGCGTGTTCCGGTCTTTACCGACCTAACTTTATCGTTACAATCATCAGCGTAGGTTCACCGCCAAACATATGCACATTCAAATAGGTCCCTCTAAGCTCCGCGACGTTTTGACATTTTACTTCAAGGCTGTTCCCTTCGACAAAAGTATACTATATATATATGAAAGTGTCCTTTTGAAAATTAACAGCACAGAGCTTTCTAAAATTTCTTCGCGATACTTTATACAAAGAATATGTGAAATTATGTATACAATATAAACTTTGGAATCGAGGTTAAACATAAAAAATTAAAAAATAAAAGAAAAAAGTTTCCAGGGACGCGCCAAGACTACTGATCGCTCGGCTACCAACTTTAATTTACCGCGTAAATTCTTCGCATAGTTAATAATCGAAATCGTTCGTATAATCGAAATCCAAAATTGGGAAAATTAATGCTTCTCTTTTGCAGAATCTCAAGCATCCGAACTTGGTCAATCTTTTGGAAGTCTTTAGACGGAAGAGAAAGTTACATTTAGTATTCGAATATTGCGAGAACACTCTTCTGAATGAGATGGAGAAGTATCCTAGCGGTTGTCCAGATCTCACGACCAGGCAGATCACTTGGCAGATTTTGCAGGGCATCGCTTATTGCCATCGCCTCGAATGCGTTCATAGAGATGTGAAGCCGGAAAACATCCTCATTACCGCCGAAGGCGTGGTAAAATTATGCGACTTTGGATTCGCACGTATGCTCAGTCCTGGTGAAAATTATACGGAATATGTCGCGACCAGATGGTACAGAGCACCCGAATTACTGGTAAATATCACATATACACTTTTCACGTTGCTTGCTTAAGATATTTGCAGAATAAAAGTTGGACGTAAAGAGATTCTTAACTTTATATAACATTAAAAAATTTTTTATTTTTTATTTTTTTTATTTGATTATGGTATATAGCGATTAATTACCTGTTTTCCGGAGCAGGTCGGAGACACACAATATGGCACTCCGGTCGATGTATGGGCAATCGGTTGTGTGTTTGCGGAATTAATACGGGGTGAAGCATTGTGGCCAGGAAAATCCGATGTAGATCAGCTGTATTTAATAAGAAGAACGCTGGGCGATCTTTTACCAAGACATATGGCTATCTTTCAACAGAACGAATTCTTTACCGGCATTACTCTTCCAACACCGCAAACCCTAACGCCTCTCGAAGACGCTTTACCTCGTGGAAATAATAGTCCTGTACAGGTAATAGCGATAAATTTGCTTTAATTACAGAAAATGTAAAACGTGTAACTACATAAAAAAAACGTCAGTTAATATCAAGCAGAAATTTTGAGTAAAAAAGTTCCAATAAATATATCGTAAAATAAAAAAATTTTTTCAACAGTTAGTTACTCAAAATTTCAGGAAAATATCATATATGTATATTTGTTGTCGATAAAAAGTTTAGATGTATTCATCGGCTGAAATAATTAGTATAAATCAAGTGTTAATAAAATATATCAGAAATAATATATCATATTCAGAATTATCTCCTTTGGTGATAATTGTCGTGTATATCTTTTGTCGATAGTTGGATTTCCTGAAAAAATGTTTGGATAAAGATCCGAATGAAAGATGGACATGCGAACAGTTATTGCGACATTCTTACTTCGACAATTTTCATTTCAAAATGCCGGACGTCGAGACGGAAGAGTTCGAAAAACTTAAAAAGTATCGAGAACGTTCTCGGGTAAGTTTAATGATTGAATGCGCGATGAAATATTCAGAAAATATAAGTCGGACAATAAAATATATCAAGAATGAATTTTCTACAGAGTATCTAAGATTTGTCGACAAGCGACAGATTTATTACATATTACTGAACATCTTGCGAATAATTTATGGAGGAAAAGGAGATTGAGATAACGTGTGTTCTCTCATGTTTACAGAATACTAATTACAGTCAAATGGTGTTACCCCAGTTACCCAAGGCTGGTCCTTCTATTCATAGCCACAGTGAAAATCGGCCGAAGAGCTCCTCTATACATCAACAAAATTTTGACCATCTACCTACTATAAGAGGTTAATTCTGTGATTGTACATATATTTTCCTAAGTTTTTTAAGGATGTTTACGTTAATTTATAGAATTCTATGAAAATGATTGTTATTATCTTTTTATTTGTATTCCCACATTTTTCTTTATGAAGTTTAAAGACTTCTTTTAGATTTTGATTTGTTTATAAATAGAAGTAATTTGTGCAATTCATATGTATATCTCTTACAATAAAAGTTTTGTATAAAATAAGAGAAATTTATTTTATATCATATTCTGCAAGCAAAAGACAGGTAACATTGCTGCTTCAGCTACAGAATGTTCCATAATGGAAGTACCTAAATCTTGGAGGAAACAATAGCGGAAAAACGAACAAATCTATTATTTAACAATATAATTTAAAGAGAAAAATAAACGACATTATAAATAACAACAAACAGGATTCATATATATTACATTCTTACGTAATATATTTCTTATACAATTTAGTTAGAGGATGGTCGTGTCTTTCAGTCATCGGTACATAATGTTGTTGCAGTGAAAACCAACCTATGTGAAGTCCTATGATTAGTGGTATCATGATAGAGTAGGTAGGATTCCTTTGTATCCATGACTTTTTCACATTAGATGACTGCATTTTAAGTCATATGATAGTAATTGTTTGCATTACGCGTTTGCATTTACTTTTGTTCTACAATATACCTGAAAAATAAAGAAGGATTCCTTTTAATGCATATATTAAATGTACAAGATATATAAAATAAAACACATCCAAGCAATTTGATCAAAAAATGATTCTTTGTTTACTACGCGCGAATGTAAATATATTTGCGCACGATTTACAATAAATTGCAACAAATTATGCAATACAATAATATTAACGTTAGTGATAAAAAATAAACAAAAATATAGAAAAAAAATACGAGAAAAGAGAAGAAAAAACAAGATATATAATATCATTAATAATTTTTACCGATAAACTCAATACCTATAATACTAACCTATATATATATCAATTAATAAAAGTATTTGAACAATGCACTCGTAAATTGATTCAAAGCAGATAATTATTCTCCAGCAATACGCAGATTTTTGCGATAATTGAACAAATTAATACTAACCGAATCGGTCTCTTTTAAAAAAACCGATCAAAATTCATCCGTACGCAATCTCACCTCACGCACAGCAAATTTTGTATTGCTTGATCGACCAATCAGGACAAAGAAGCCTTTGTTGTTTTTGGTTGCGTTCGAAAATCTACTCATTCGATTGAGTATCATTTGATCGACCAATCAGAACAATTTTTGTTCCCTTTATCCTGATTAGTCGATCGAGTAATACTCAACCAAACGAATAGATTTTAGAACAAACCTTTATAGATTCGAAAGGCGGGAAAAATGACGCGAGATGGGAGATAGGTAAAAAGTTTTCTTAACCTTTGCGGTGAATGTGCAGTGAGAAATAATGTAAAATGACTTCTTTTCCAGCGATCAACTATAATTAGCTTTTACCTGATATAGTTCATGTGCATTTTTATTCATAATTAGTTTAGTAATTTGTATTTTTGTGTAACGACGATGGCTGACAATAAATGTGCACAAATGATTCAAACTAACTTTTCCTTATACGGTCTGGTATTGTCTAGGTAAGTACTCTGTATTTTTTAAAAGTTAAGAGATAATATTACCTGTGTATAGCACAATCAAGATATATCTGTGTAATTATTTTCTTCATTTACTTTTTATATCAAGTGTGTTTTTAAATTATTTACATTTATGTATGATTGAATGTATTTATTATTGTTTACGTTTTTTTTTTTTTTCAGGGAACTTAGAGTATCTCTCGCAAAACAGCTGTTAAAAATAGCAGAAGATGAACGTGAATCTTGGCTGAATCGCATTATAGAGCTGGTCCTAGCCCAAAACTTGAATGATCCACACGTTAGCGCCGAACATATAAAACTTGCCATAGAAGAATGTGTAGAACCAAATAAATTGAAAAATACTGAAACAGTATTTAATGTTATTAGTGGATATGATATACCAAAAATTAAGTATGACATTTCCAAGAAAAAGTTTATTATCGACAATGAAAACTTGTATCCTGAAACACAATACAAGTCACTGATTTTTAAACATCGTTTTGAAATGGTATGGTACAAAACTTTGAGGCATAAGCAATTTCAGTCTTCTAAGTTTGAGAAACAGCAGATGGATAAAACGAATATAATACCTATTGAATATCTGTTGAGCGAGTTGAAAATGGGAAAAGTTTGTGTAATGGGTCTGATAACGCAGTTAGTGGAAGATCAATATTCTTTGGAAGATACAACTGGAACCATTAAAATCGACTTAAGCAGTACAATATCCTTTACAATATAGATAATTATTTACAATAAATCTTATTATATCCGGCCTTGCTTTAGCAGTTTTTTTAGAAATTTTTAGTAAAAATATGGAAATATCTCAGAATGCTATCAAAACTTAATAATTTTCAAAAAAATTTGCGAAAATTGATTCTCAGATCCATGTATACATATAAAATATTTTCTTGTTCTCGCAGAGTATTGATGTTTGATAAATTCTTCTAACAACATTATATGATATGAATATATATTTCCCAATAGAATAAGACATCTTTGGGATATGGCAGAAGCAGCAATCAGGAGCCAGTTATCTTCCTTATCCTGCGTTACGATTTTCAGGATACTTTCGTTATGGAAGGCTGCATAGTAATAGTTAATGGTGTATATAAGGATGATGTATTATATGTAGAGAATATTAACTTTCCGCCAATAGAATTATCGGAGAGTATGCGATCAGATTTTGGTGATAATAATACATTTGGTGGACCGCATAATGTGTCTTTGAAAATGTCCGAGAAGTTACAAGTTCACGAAGAGAACGACCCGGATGGAATGATAGTATTCATAGCAGAACTATGGCTAGACATGCCGAACGTGTTACAAAAATTTAAAACAGTCCTGGAAGGTTACATGGATTATCCTCCTATAGCTTTCGTATTATGCGGTCATTTCTTGAGTTTTCCCACGAATATAACTAGCGCGCAAGCTTTGATAACGGGTTTTAAAAATTTGACCGATATAATAACGCAGTATGCGAACGTGAAGGAATCCTCTAAATTTGTTTTCGTACCCGGACCGCATGATCTAGGCTCGCCTAAGATTTTACCGAAACCTCCTTTACCCAAGTGTATCATCGAGGAAGTCACGAAAATAGTACCAAACGCTATTTTCACCACAAATCCGTGTAGAATACAATACTGTACAAAAGAGATCGTGGTATTGAGGGAAGATATGTTGACAAAGATGTGCAGGAACGCGCTTCGTTTCCCGAAAGAGGAACATTTCTTCAAACACGTAAGTGTATGATCATGTTTCATGAGTTATTATCAAAAATACGGTTTTTAATATCAATATTGAACAAATTTTTTTCTAGTTTGCGAAAGCTATCATCAGCCAATCGCATTTGACTCCTGTGCCTCTCCAAGTTGTTCCGATCTATTGGAGATACGATCATGCTCTACAAGTGTTTCCAACGCCAGATCTCATAGTGATCGCTGACAATTTTGGAACATACACGACAGACTATTCAGATTGTTATGTGATAAATCCGGGAATGTTTTCGAAAAACAATTTCTCGTTTCAAGTTTATGTGCCTGCTATCAATCAGATCCAAGATTGTCAGCTACCAAACGACACCGACGTTTCTTGAAAAGATAAGTATTGTTTGAAAAATTTTGACAATTTGATAATCCATAGCGCTACTACTATGTTGGATCAGTTGATACGCTAGTCTTTCATAATTTTATATATTTATTTTATTTTTATAACACAAAATCTCTTGTTTATTTTTACAATACTTTGAAAACGCGTCTGAAATGGATCACTTAAATCATAACTTTTGTGTACTATGTAAACACAAAACAAATTAAATTAAATCCAAGAAATAAAAATAATTTAGTCACACGAGGAGGCCTTCGGAGGGAGGGAGGGTAAACGAAAATGATGGAGAGGAATTATTTTTTGTCTTACAATTAATTTTTTGTGTCCAACAGTATTACAACGGAAAATATTGAGAAGCAATAGCTTTGTGATAATTTTTTAAGAGATGGAATATTTATATTATATTATATGAATATACAGGATGTCCCACCAAAAGTGGCCACCCTCTTTTATTTTTTAAACTAAAAGAGATAGATTGTAACAAATATATATCAAATTAAATCGTTCAAACTGAACTCTATTGTGAGTATAATGGTTGTTTTCAAAAGAGCTATCTGTGTTAACGAACGAGAGGTATGCATAATTTTTTTATAATAATATGGATATTTTGATATGATAAAAGTGTTTGAAAATTTTTATTTAAGTACTTAATAATATTGCATTAATATTGTAAAAAAAAATTTTTATCAAATCGTTGCGCTGCAAAAAAATCTAGAAAATGTACTCATTTTTCGAAGGTTCAAACGGGTATGCCCCCTTAACACAGATAGTTTTTGGAAGCAATCACTATGCTCATAAGAGAGTTCAGTTTGAACCATTTAATTTGATATATATTTATTACGGTCTATCTCTTTTAGTTTAAAAGATAAAAGGGGGTGGCCACTTTTGGGACACCCTGTATAATACCTCTTTCTAATTATCTCTATACGCTTCTCTTGTATTTCCTAAATTAAGTGACTAATAGAATCTTACATCAGACTTTCCAAATAGGACACGAATGGTACGCACTCGCTTACTCTTTCCTATTGATTCATATAAATAGCTACATATAGTATTAAACACAACGTTTCTCTACCACTTTGCAATGTACATAACATTATACAGGTACAGACTGATTCTCAATTTATTTCAATTCGTCGCACTGGAAGCATAAGTCAATTACTGGCCATAGTAAACCAAATATGATCATTATTAATAATATTGTATTAATATTGTAAAAAAATTCAAAATTTTTATCAAGTCATTGCTCTGCAAAAAAAATCTAGAAAATGTACTCATTTTTCGAAGGTTCAAACGGGTATGCCCCCTTAACACAGATAGTTTTTGGAAGCAATCACTATGCTCATAAGAGAGTTCAGTTTGAACCATTTCATTTGATATATATTTATTACGGTCTATCTCTTTTAGTTTAAAAGATAAAAGGGGTGGCCACTTTTGGGACACCCTGTATAATACCTCTTTCTAATTATCTCTATACGCTTCTCTTGTATTTCCTAAATTAAGTGACTAATAGAATCTTACATCAGACTTTCCAAATAGGACACGAATGGTACGCACTCGCTTACTCTTTCCTATCGATTCATATAAATAGCTACATATAGTATTAAACACAACGTTTCTCTACCACTTTGCAATGTACATAACATTATACAGGTACAGACTGATTCTCAATTTATTTCAATTCGTCGCACTGGAAGCATAAGTCAATTACTGGCCATAGTAAACCAAATATGATCATTATGTAAGCGTAAAAAGTCGTTAATAGTAACATTACAACATGATAATACTAACATTACATCTTTGTGTGTGTGAGCAATATAATTTCTTTACCAACCAGCAGTTGTATTAATATTGCTAAGAAATATTACGCATATAAATATTATGGGGATATAAATTTGCTTGAAATACGATCAGGATGTAAAATAGATGTATAATATTTGCAATAGTGGATCTCTGGAAGAAATTTTGTACATTATATTTTACATATTTTTTGCTTAAAATATTCCACATGCAGCATGCTTTAAGGATTGTTAATATATTTTACATAACAGAAATGCATGACTGATACAAGTATATGAGTTTTCTTCTCAAAATATATGAAGCAGATTAGACATTTTGAATATTGATTGCAAAGTGCGAACATAGAATCTTTGAAATCGAAATAAACGATTATACATATATAAGTGTAAATTGTAACAACTACACACATTAATTCATCACATATATTACAGTGCTATTTGTAAAAAAAAAAAAAAAAGAAAGAAAGAAGAATTACGCTCTTATACTTCTATTGCACTTCCTCGTAAACACGCATTGTCCGATATAATTTTTTTCGTATGCTATTCAATTCCTCCTGCAAAAATTATTATAATACATTAATAATACATAATATTTAAAATATTAATTTTAAATACTAATTTTTTAGTCCGATCAGACGGCGTAATAAGTTGTTCGCACTCTATGTCTCACGAACTATCATTCTTCGTATGTAGTTCTCCTAAAAAATAAATTTGTGATCTAGGTTACCATATATATTTATAAGTACAGTTGTTATTACAATTTCTGTAGCCGCAAATAAAATGTTTATGTATATATAATAATAGTACATATAAATATATATTTACAAGACAAAGTTGAAAAACAAATAATTAGAAGAAAAATACCCTCCAAATTTATTTAAACCATTTAATTACATTGATAAAGTTTCTTCTGCGCTGTTTCTTTCACTTATATATTCTTCGATTAATTTAAAACTGAGTTTTCTTTTGTGAAACTTTTTAATGCTATCTTTTTCACAACACTTTAGAATTCGACTTTCACAAAAAAAAAAAAAAAACTATTGAAACTTAATAACGTTCTTTTTAACTTTGAACGATATCGCACGTGTTCATGTAGTTCACATACAGTTCATAAGATATGGAAATGCGAAGAATTACTACGCTGTCACTTGAAATTATAATTTTAGCTAATACACATGAACAATATGCAGAATAAAATGAAGCAAGATCTAATTTCTTCTTAACATCATAAAATATATCTTGGTATCCCGAGGATTAATTTCATTGTAATCATTGATATTTTATTAAAAATTTTATGTAAAAATGACTAGTTTGTATCGGAGAAAGGGTAAAGAAATAAATGCTCAATGCGATCGTTTACGCACTTTCTCTTTGATATCTCCGGCAAGCCTGATTCCTTTCTTCGGCATCGAAATACCAAAGTGTGATAGCGTATCTCGTTTTGTACGCTGGTTGCACTTCGTGCGGATTCCGCCTGTCAGACCAGAAAAATAATATCCTATCGAAAAGAGGTTCGATATCCGCTACTTGATCGCGCCACCCTTCTGGGAATATCCTCAAAAGTCCGCCATTCTCCTGTGTGAAATAAAACAAATATACAATTATTTATAAATTCCGCCGTTATACACAATTATTATATCGGGCCTTACATTATTCTTTCGCTTCAAGAACGGTGCTATATTTGCAAGATCTTATAAAGATTCCTAATTCGCGCATCAAGATAATAGACTATGGTGTCTCGAAAGGGAAGTCAATTTTGTAATTACTTAAATGATAAGGTGAGTTAGTTGTTTGACAATTTAATGGATTATGAATATAGATCAGTGTACGTTATTACAAATCCTTATACAGCCTTAATATATATATAATCAATTACTTGAAATATTATGATATTTGTAAAACACGGAAGTTTCTCGTACATGAGTAAACGTACTTTCCTCGTATATAAAGTGGTAAATATAATTATAGACATATATTAATTCATGGATATCTAGAATTGTACCTTGATATCCCAATCCCGATTAAGATAATAAATGGCCGTGATGCAACGGCCATCTCGGTTAGGATTATCCACATGTTTCACGTAATGCGAACCGTGACCAGGATAACAAGCTACCATTGCCTGGAACATAGAAGAAAAATAGATTTGATTGAAAGAGCGAATCGTAATCTCGGCATAAATTATAATGACTAAAAGTAAGAAAATGTGTTATCTTCCTCTTTACTAAATTTGAAATATAAATATTTATTTTGTCATACATACAATCATTTATATACTACTATGTAACTAATATATATATATATTTATATTTCAAATTAAAATAAATATTTTAATTCTTAAAGGTCACATATGCATCACTTTGACCTTATCGATTAACAATAGAATATCCCGAAGACCTTAATTTAAAAAATATATATAT
>NW_021849067.1:675169-694372 GCF_003651465.1 Formica exsecta | reverse complement strand
AGTAAAAAAATGTGTGATCTACAAGAATATCTTTAAATTCAGAAAAATATATGAATACTAGACGAGTGAAAATGTATTTTGTGATGTATAAATTAAGACTGTTCATAAGAAAAAAAAAAGAGAATGAAGATACCCAAGGCGGAATCATAATGAACAACTGGCGCGCATTGATATATGTCATATTTAAATATGAAAGGATGAGTAAGAGTTGTTTCGCGTCAGATAAATACGTGGAAAAATAATAGACTTTTCAGCATATTTGTTTATAAAAGCCAAAATATAATTAAAAAACATTATATCTGTACATGGCATGCACTTTAGAAAGCTATTAATCTAATAATGTAATAATAAAGAGAAGGAAGAGGGAGACAAACTACTTATAACACGTCTAGTACATACATATTATCTATCACATTTTTTAAATGCAGTAGACAAATGCAATAATCATATTAACGGATAGAATATAATTTCGTACTTCTTTTTATCTTTTCCGATTATCGAATGATATATACCACTGTACCGTGCTTACAACGCATCAAAGACGTATTTTACGTGCGAATCATGTTTTCTGATAACGAAATATTTTCATTGCTAATAATCCGATAATAATGAATTACAATTTTTACTAATAATTTTCACGTCAATTTCTAGTTTTTCAGCAATGTAGAGAAAATATAAAAGTGTTTTTCTCTAAGCACGCGTTTTTTTTTAACTATAAACTTTTTAATAAAGGTCGAGTCAAAAGAAATGGCCGTTCAAAGAAAAGTGTCGAAAGGACCATTCTGTATAAATATTATAATACGCTATATATATGCTTTATACCGATAATTTATATGTCAAGAAATATAAAATATTGCATTTATAAGTAAAGATTAGATAAATATCTTGATTTTCGAGGACATGTCCTTCAAACTTGTAAATTTCATCATGCTCTCGTATGATAATTCCCCCCTTCCCCATAATTAAATATTTAAATGTATTTCTTCGAAACTCTCTTAGAAATCTCGTACGTTAGATCAATAACATTTTAATTTATTTAGTAAAACATATGTATTAGTCGAACGTGTTAGTTTCTTTTATTCATTAGCTGTTATTCGAATAAGATTTCGCTCATCTTTTATCCGAAAATACGCATCGGTCTACAAACGGATTAACACATCTCGATGTATGTGTATCACTGTAAATATTAGCACACGCGTATATAAGTTATAGCGCAACTGTAAAAACAACAGTGCGCAAAATAAAATATTTAGTAAATTGAATACGCGGTACATGTGTCTTTGTCTCATTGTGTGCATGTATGTGTAATCGGATATCTAACTAAAAATAGACACTGATAAATCATACGAAAGGACAATGATATAGTCGCATCGAATAATTATTAAACAGGTACGAGTTTAACGAACCGCAATACAATTGCGAACAATACAAGAAATATCCTGTATCTGCGATTAAACAAAAACTGATATTTACAAGATTCTCTCAATGGCAATTATATTCAACTGTTGAAAAAATATGGAAAGGACAAGTGCTATGCAAAAGAAAATCAAACGATAATTTTTATTTTTCCTTTGTTCTCTCTGTGTCAAATCTCCACATTTTTGCTAAAGAATTTTTCAATATACTATTATATCTTTGTAAAAGTCCTTCAATGCAATAATAATAATAATAATAATAATAATAATAATACTATTTTGTGGGATAAGAAGATGATACTTTTCAAAAAAAATTGTAAAGATATTTAAATAGAAGAAGGAAAATTTAAAACACAGAGCAAGGCTTAAAAACTATCTTTCATTCTATAATTTTTCTCTTTACAGAGAGTATATATAACTATTTTAATAAGAATATTCTAATAAGAAAAATATATTAACATATTTTAGATATTATATGTATATGCGTATATTTTTGAAATAAATCTCCAAATTTTGTTACATTTAAATAAATATTTGTTGGCAAAATTTCATGGAGGAGCGGTCGAAGACCGGCGCGATTCGGCAATCGGGCGGGAGGAGACGAATCGTAATACGAAACGACGGTGATTCGCGCGCGTCGATGTGAGAGTAGAGAAAGAAGGTGGGAGTCGCGCGGCGTATGTTGGCCTACGTGACTGACTGCACTTCTCGCTCTCGTTCCCACTCTCCTCCTCCTTTGTGTGTGCATAATACTCCTCTCTCGCGAATCATTACATTTTTGGAATCCTGACCTTGTCTATCGCATTCACCTCGGCGTGTCATCGCGACGTTCCGTGTCCAAAAAAATGGCATGTATCACGTAGCACTTGTCGCGCGTCGTCCGTTAACTCTTCCCGTCTTATAAGCCTCAATTTTGATTACAAATACGTGAAAGATAAGGATATTATCTCGTTTCGTTTGGTTAATTGAAATTCGGATCACGTGGATATTAAATACGTAGCTATTTTACATTGGGGGCGCGCTGTTCAAGATAAACAATTATAATTTCTTTTAAGATTTTGTATATATAATTATCATGTAAGAAAAATGTAGCGTGTACTTACTTTTGTTCTCCCGTTGATCGTATAGCTTCCTATCTTTCCGTTATTGTGCATTTTATTGGCTCTCATGATGATTGCATCGACCCGCGATATCAGCGTGCCAATATTCTCACACTGATGTTCCTTCCCGTCCAACCATATTATCTGATCACCACGTATTGTCTTTAAGTCATTTGCGCTACCTTTATTAGAAACCAACTGTCCGTCCTTAAATAATCCAGCACTGTACATATATAAAACCTCGTTTAGCACTGCGAGACCTTTCTCCTTGCCTAAAAACTTGTCCACCACGCATACACCGTATTTGTCCATGTCTCTTATCACATATTGGCAAATTTTGTCTATAAATTCTTCAAGATTATTTCTATTCCTATGTAGAAAAGGGGGCAAAAGTTCTTCCTCCTGACCCAGCCGCACTTCCGGAAAGTTCTTCATGCCGTTACGATGCTGGGTAGACAGGCCGAGATCCGTGTTGCTTAAACTGTCAAAAATTCTCGAGCTCTCTAAAGCGGGATTGAGGAGCTCGGCTCGTGCTCCCAGTATAGCGTCCTCCGAACTTCCTTCGTACGTTATAGGCGACGTCCAACCATCGGCTTTGTTATTACGCGCGTTTCTCTTCTTCCCACCGTTTGATTTCTTCTTAAGATTCTGATTCTCCTTCCGTTCTTGTTGACGACTCGATCCGTTCTCTCCTTGTGTCATAGAATCTGTAATCAGACGCGTGTATATATATAAACTTTCTGTCAATTTTAACACATTGACGGATAATTGCAAGATGCGATAATTGAAACGTTGCTGGAAAATATTTATATATCGACGACAGTGTAGTGTCTTAGGAGTATCCAACGATGATACATCGTAGGGCTCGCTATTTATATCGCAAATTTATCGCCAACGAGATTTATTGTTCATTACTGCGCAACAGCATGTGCGAAACCACGGGGAAACCCGATAACGCGGGTTCCAGGTTCCAGCTCTCTGATAGAGAAGAAAGACAAAAAAAAACACAAACGTACCTGCGAAATGCTTCACGTTCCGATACGACAACGGCAACGGCAACGACTCCAAGGTAACGTTGGACGCATCCGAGACGGGGACGTTGCTTAGGTTAGAAACCAGAGTGTTGGGCGTTATGACGCGGGATTTGCCGACGGGATGACGCTGCTTGGACGGGATCTCGCGATTCCTAGTCTTGGCCGCTCCTGGTAACGGCTCGTCCTCGGTTATATCGCGCGCGGGGTGAGTCGCGCAGAACTCCCTGTGACGTTTCCAGTCGCGTCTCTGGTGCTCCCTGGTGCAATAGAAGACGGCCTTGCAGCGCGAGCACCTTTGCAGCTTGTCGGTTTTCTCGCAGACCGCGCAAATCAGCTGCGACGCGTCTGTACGAGCATCACCGTCGCCGTGTGTGGTCTGCGCGCCACTGACTATCGGTCCGGACATCTCGCTCAATTTATAGTTTTTTTTCCTCACTCCGACAATGCCGTCGCGCGTCGCGGCGACATTTCTTCCACGAGGAAAGTCACACGCGCTAGCTCGCCGCCCGCTACAGCCTATAGCTCGCAGCCCGCTACTCCGATATTCCGATTTCCGATCCGCGTTAAGGCCGTTGGCTACAGCTACAGGTATACAGGCTACGTCGGCTACGATTACGGAATCCCGCTTATCCCTTTCATCCGGTTCGCGCTGCCGCTGCCGCTGCTGTTCAGTGTTGTTGCTGTGTCGCGGCAAGCTGGACTGGCGCCTGCGCCTCCGGTCAGCAACATTGTATGTATCTCCGCGTACATACACGCCCGGAGTCACACGTCGAGTCGTAAAAGTTCACCCCTTTCTGTTTTTCAAAATTTAAAATTCCGTTATCGAAAAGTACGATGAATAAAGATGCGGAATAAAACTTCGGCATTTATATTCAACCAATAGTCATGGTGTGTGGAAATCTAGATGCGATGCGCTCGATCCAAGCGCGCCTAGTAACTAGTGTTCTAGTGTTTTCGAAGAAGCGAGAGCTCGATTGGTCATTTTATTATCTAGCGTTACTGTGTCCTACGTCACGAATATTATAGGCCGCGTTCCATTTAACGCCTGCAACGCTCACGGTATCATTTCATCCTTTTTCTTCACCGAATATCTTTTAGTATATTAATAGAAAGTGACGGAAAAAAGTTTAGCTACTTATAATATGAATATGCAACGATCTAAAAATTTTACGGTTATAACATTTCATTCTTCATATTGGCAATCTTGTCGACAAGTTTTAACGGTTGAAAAATTAAATTTACCCGTCGAAAAATGAATAAATATGAAGAAATATTGCGATTCACAGAGATATTCCGCAAAGTGTATATATGATATCGTCATTTCGAATCGAAAAGATATAAAAGCACAAGACGAGACGAGAGGCGATACAAAGAACGCGGAAATCTCGGTGTAGCGCGACCGAGTAACCGATCCGATATGATTGGATCGTCGTGTAACTTTCACTGCGATTGGTCGTCTTACGTAAAGCGCGATTACCCGTAACGTGTGCATATGTATGCGTGTATATGTATACCCCTCGACTGTCAAGTGTTCGTCTTACACAACATCTCTCGTTCTCGTACACAACAGTACGACAGTATGACGTATGACAGTATTTTCGCAAGCGCACAGCTGTCAACTTGTCATGTGAAATTGTAACGGCGTAAAGACGACGGATCTCGCTCTTCGACGTCTCTTCTTTCAACGGGTAAATTAGATCCTTCGGATACGGATAGAAATAGGATATTGGAGATAGCGATATATAAATGTATCGCGGCTATCCCTGCGATTATCTCAAATTTATTCCATTTATCGTTGCGGATAAAAAATTTCCTCTTGTCGAACGGATGCGGGTGCGTGAAAAATCTGTCAGATATTTATATTTTTTTCAATTTGGATCGCGTTTTATTTCAGATTCTATAACGCGTACTTGCTTGAAAGACGACAATATGCGTTGACACTCGACCAGATTGCACAATTTTGTCTCTCTCTTTCTCTCACTCACTCACTCACTCACTCTCTCTCTCTCTCTCTCTCTCACTCTCTCACTCACTCACTCTCTCTCTCTCTCTCTCTCTCTCTCTCTCTCTCTCTCTCTCTCTTGGCAAAATCGCGATTGATGTTTACGCTACATGTATGAAACGCCAAGCGGATAGGAATATATATGCGTTTATGTATGTGTGTCTATTTTTATGTCTGAGATAGATAATAAGTTATTTTTTTCACTTTCCATCGTAATTTCGAAGAAAATTTAATATTAATTAACAATGGTATAATCTCAACAAGTGTTGCGCCAAATAAGGCAATAGTTTAATCGGGCGCGTAAATTAATGCAACCAATGCTACTTGTCAGTCACTTGTGGTTCAAGAGCAAATGTTATCTACATGCCATATTGTTGCAGATTATAAAGATGGCATTGATAGGATCAAACGCTTGAGTACAATACATGTTGCCCAAGGGCAAGCAAAATTTTCAGTACTACAGTAATGTATGCACAAATACTAATAATCTACAGAAGAAGAATTGGATTTAAATATTGGAAGATGTCTGTAATGGACATTTGTACGCAAGAGGAATAAATAAACTGATAGATAAATAATTGAATAAATTGCTGTCAGAGAAATAAGACACAGGAAGCGGATGTGTTTATGCGTTTGCATTTGTACCTTTACTAAATATTATGTCGGGCACTGGACCAATTATATCGCAAACTATTGCTCGTCTACCGGAGAAGGAGCATGAATCTGTCTCGATTGTAGATTACTCCAGTGTCAGGGGAAAGGTACATTGAGATTCTATGCTAAATTTATATTTCTTTTCATAAGTTCTTTATAATATAATACATATATTATAAATTTTCTTTTTTAGAATGTCTTGGTCAGTCCATCCGAGGATCAATACGAACTACTGCTAAGAAGATTGAGAGAAAGGATTCAGGATGGAGGCAGCGAGACGATCTTTGAAATTGGTATTGCCGAAGGTACAGATTTTTCAAAATGTTTTGAAAATAAAAAAAGAAATGTGCAATTATATCGTTTTTACACATTATTATATTAATTGGAAATCTTTGAATCGACCAAGTCTTAAACAAATTCTTATGTAATGTACTTAGATGGAACTGAGGGTGGATTAAAGGAGGACGAGTATGATGCGTCGGTTGCTACTTTACAGTCCCTTGCTGCAACATTGGAAGCAGATTGTGTACTTTTACGTCAAATTAAAGCAGATCACGGACTTACGGGACAATATCTAGTGAGGAAACGTCTCGATCGACAAGATTTCTTAGAGATCAGGTTTTCATTTAACGACATTATTCTCTAAATCATTGTCGGCAGTCTTATAATTTTTAATATAAGGATAATTATTCAACAACTCTTTAAAGGGTTGCTGTTGTTGGTAATGTGGATGCCGGTAAATCGACGCTATTAGGAGTTCTGACTCACGGCGAACTTGACAATGGACGAGGCCTGGCACGTCAAAAATTATTCCGTCACAAGCACGAGGCTGAAACAGGCCGGACCAGCTCAGTTGGAAATGACATACTCGGATTCGATAGCGTCGGTGAGCATTGGCAGCTCTTCGTTGCATATTTCTATATTATTTTTCACCTCTTACTATCAAATCGTTACGGATTTGCAGGGAATGTAGTTAATAAACCTGAGCATGGATCGCTAGATTGGGTGAAAATATGTGAGAAATCCTCTAAAGTAATAACGTTTATCGATCTCGCCGGCCATGAGAGATACTTAAAGACAACTGTCTTTGGAATGACGGGACACGCTCCAGATTTTGGTAAAAACATATTACATTGCAACTACAATTGTAGAATGTGATAAAAATATCTTTTCCGCCACGACACCGGCGTCGTTTACCATTAAACGAGCTCGATGAATCGTAATCTTAATGCAAATATTATTTCAGGTATGTTAATGATTGGAGCGAATGCCGGTATTGTGGGAATGACTAAGGAACATTTGGGCCTTGCTTTAGCGCTGTCTGTACCGGTATTCGTCGTCGTGACAAAAATCGATATGTGCCCACCGAATGTCCTGCAGGAAAATTTGAAGCTGCTGATAAGGATTCTAAAGTCCCCTGGCTGTAGAAAAGTCCCAGTTACAGTTAAGACACCTGACGATGTAGTGGTTAGCGCCACAAATTTTGTCTCAGAACGGTAAATTCGTCGTATCATATATATATATATAAGCTTTATATAAAGAAAAATAATATTATAGTCAGACTACAACAGAGTATTATAATACTTGCAGATTGTGTCCAATTTTTCAAGTATCTAATGTGTCCGGTGAAAATTTAAATCTTCTCAAGATGTTTCTCAATTTGCTGACTGCAAGGATTACTAGTCACGATGATGAACCTGCAGAATTTCAAATCGACGACACATACTCTGTACCAGTATGTATTACTTCATATTACACACACAAATTATATTTTTTTATTACACGCGAATTGTGAATTTCATAATCAAAAATTTCAGGGTGTCGGTACAGTGGTGTCTGGTACAACTTTGAAAGGTATTATAAAGTTAAACGATACCTTGCTATTAGGGCCCGATCCGTTGGGTCGGTTCACGCCTATAGCTGTCAAAAGTATCCACCGAAAGAGAATGCCGGTCCGCGAAGTCAGGGGCGGACAAACGGCTAGTTTCGCCCTGAAGAAGATCAAACGATCGCACATTCGCAAGGGAATGGTAATGGTTGCACCCGCGCTCAATCCACAGGCCAGTTGGGAATTTGAAGGTGAAATTTTGGTGTTACATCATCCTACAACAATCAGTTCACGCTATCAGGCAATGGGTAATTATTTTTTTAAATGATTATCATGCATCGCATCGTACATGTTAATGTACATTGAAAAAATTATTGCAGTACATTGTGGCAGCATAAGGCAAACTGCTTCTATATTGTCCATGTCCCAGGATTGTTTGAGAACGGGCGACAAAGCCCTAGTGCATTTTAGGTTTATCAAACATCCTGAATATATAAAACCTGGACAGAGAATGGTATTTAGAGAAGGTCGTACTAAAGCAGTAGGAAATGTAGTGAAACTTATACCGCATTCAAATAATACCACTATGCAAACATCGAGAATTAATAAGCCGAACAAAGCATCGCAAGCTCGACAAAACACAAATATACAGGTATAATTTACGCAATATGGTATAATTAAAATAGTTATTTCTCTCAATATATTTCATTTACTGTCTTTATAATATAAATAACTGATTTTAATGTAAGAAGCGAAAGTAAGCGAATAGATGTAACTTTGTTGTGTAGGTTTTGGAAATAACCGAAGCTGACTCGATTATCGAGGAACAAACGGCCAAACAAGAAAACGTGCCGCAAAAATCTGGTTTGAATCAGAATAAGAAAAATAGAGGTCGAAGAGGAGGAAGATCTCATGCAATCAACAGTATTCAGCCTTTAACAGAGCAAAACCCTCCTGCAAAAGTATAAGAGCTATCAATGTACAAAAAAAAGCCAAAAAAAAAAAAAAAAAAAAAAAAAAAAAAAAAAAAATTAGTATGCTCTTAAAATTCTCTATTATGTACAAGTTTCTTAAAGGATAATCCACAACATATCAATTTCATTTTACGTTGTGGATTATCCTTCATCTAAATTTTTTTCTCTAAAAAGAAAAAAAATATACTCTACAAAGTTATATTTTACAGTATATATAATAAATTTATTAGACAAACAATTTTACGCATCTCAACTATTAATCGTATTTTCAAAAATATTCTTTTAACAAAATAACAAATCGGTACTTATAGATCATATTATTTTTCTAAAAGACACATGTGCAGATAAAATCAATATCAGGAAATACACATACTGTGTCTTTCATTTCTATGATATAAATATATATATAGTATGTATATGGATGTATACATTTGTATAAGAGAGTGCGAATACAACCCCTTTTTCAATGCCTTCAGATTTTAATGATAAAATTTGACATATTGATGTTGTGTTTCTCATTAGACAGTATATACTTATATCTATATTTATCTACATTGTATAAAAATTTATATATATATATATATATAAATATATATATATATATATGTATATGTATATATATGTACGTACGAATTCAAGTGTGTTGCGATACACAACTGACAATTCCGTGATATTCTTTCTCGGGAGATGTACAAGTTACAGAAACTGATACGAGGCTCGTCACAACGAGAGACAATGTAATGTGAAATCGACATCGGCTAAAACCGGGGCCGTAAACAGCTGGTTAGGGTTAGGTTATCTCGTCGGTGTGACGTTAAGGGAATCAGAAGAATTTTGCTTATCGCTCCTTGACACCTGTTAACACGAATCTTGCTTCACACTTGCCGTTTTCGCATTCTGTGTTTCGACATAGAGATAGTAAATGCATTAGTGCGTGAAGTCGGCTTTCATGTTTTGTGCATTATAACTATTATTATTATTATTATTATTATTATTATTATTATTTAGGATATGGAGAAGTTTTCATGAAAATTAATGCGGAATCTTTTCGAATATTTTTTTTGCCCTGATATTTATTCTAGATATTTTCATCATCATAAAAAAAAAGTCATTTGCAATAGTTTTTCTATTGTTATCATTACTTGGCATAATCGCATTATTAGAGTAATATTCTGTAAAGAACAATGTCGCTCAAAATATCGAATAAAGGAAACGAATACAAGTCACAAGAATAGCATTTATTTAAAAGTATATATATCTTACAATTTTATATCCTTCGTCACATTACCAATTCATTTTATCTTACTGTGATGTAACACTTCTAAAACGCAATTAAAAAATCGCCAGAATGACGAAAAGTTTAATTTATAATTATATATATAAAACAAAATCCAGAATATATATATATTCTGGATTTTATTTTTATAATAGTTTTTACTTTATTTTCAGTTATGTGTATGCGTACAATTGTACAATTGCTATATCTTTTTAATTTACATATATGTCTATAAAATGTAATAAGATTATATTTAAAAAACACATGTAATTTCAATAATGAGCTAAATAAATAAAATATTTACTATAATATGAGACATCTAATGTTTAGACATTTGAAATATTAATCGAAATCAGCACTGCATTTAATATGATAATTGTAAGTAAAGTGTATGAAAATTCTTTTTGGTTTACTAATGTGTACATTGTTAAAAATATATATAGAAAATCATTTTCGCACGTATAAACTCGCAATATAATTTAAATTTATTTAAATTGTGCCGGTTTTAATTGCGTTGTAATTTGCGCCACTTTTAATCTAGTTGTAAGATTGATCTACGATAATATAAATTTTGAATTGAAAATAAAATATAAATTTTGAACTCGAAATTGTCGCAAACTCAACGGAAAACATCAAACAACTGTATAATGGTTTCAGCTACATAAAATATACTAACAATTAATTTTAAATCTTAAATTCTAAATCTGATTAATTTCTAAATTTCAAATCTTAATTAATTTTAAAGCTTTATATTTAAAAGACGATAAAAATAAATCGCTCTACACGATGATCAATTTATCAATAGAAATCTCGCTGATATTTACTGATTTATTTATAATCAGTTATATAAAATTATATATAACATCGTATTACATGTATGTGTGCAGCGAGTCACAAAAATATTCCTTTAATTATAATTTCACAAATAATTTTCATATTTTTTTTTACTAAAAATGTGTGTGTGTGTGAGAGATACCTGTTAATAAAACATTACATACACAAAATAAAAATTCCCAGATAATTTTTTTTTTTTTTAAATAATTAATACTTTAAAGTTAAAAATAGGGGGATACGAATCTTTTGTGACTTACTGTGTTACTAACTGAGACAGTTATCTTTTTTCGCTTTATAAGCATAATAACTAATAACTAATAATTTATTCGTATAATGAGGAAATAACAATCTTTTTTTAATTGTATATTATTTCATCTTTATCACTCATAAGAATCTAACAATACGTAGCACAAATTATCATTGTTGCGAAGAGATTCAATAGTATAAATTAAAAAATTAAATTAGTATAAATCATGGAATTTTTGCGCTTTTCGTCAATGTTATCTAAATGACAGGAAATATTGGAATTTTAGAATAAATTATGGCGAGTAAACTATGATAAATAATTACGCAATTAGTACTATACAAATGTCATGTGCTTAATTAATTGTTAAATGCTTTTCGTTATTCTTTTTTGTTTTCTGAAATCGCGATCAACAAATTGCCTTAAAAAACTTTGCAAGAATTATTAATAATAAAATTCATTAAAAATTAATTTTTTATTATTATTTATATGGTAAATATAAATTATAAATATGGTATAAAATATAAATTGCAAAATTATGAATTACAGAAAAATAATTGTCTTTTATTCCTCTTTTTTTCGTTCTTATCACTGCAAAAAGAAGTACAAAAAAGATACATACAATTATAATACATACAATTATTAAGTGACATCTTAATGATAGATGGATGATGATTTTAAAACTGACTTGGTAAAACTTGAAGATGCGCAGTCATTCGTTGTAACGTATCAGTTAAAGGAACGTTAAACAATGAGTTGACAATTCAAAAAGGATGTTGAAATTCAATAAAAACGATAATAATAAATGCTAAAGAGAAAAATTTACTTAACTTACATTTTTTTGCGGACCTCATATTACTTTTCTAGTTAATGTTTGTATTTTTTATTTAATTTATATTTAATAAACTGTATATTTTTATATTTGGATATTTATTTCTTTATTTGTGTATTGTGTAACATTTGCAATTTCTTATAAACGATTTAAATCAAACGTTGATATTATGTATATCTTTTTTAGTATCACAAGAATAAGCGCGATATATATAAAAATTATAAAATACTTATAGATAGATAAAACTGAAATTTATAGCGGTTTCGATTCACACGCTTCTGATCAAACTGTGTATATCAATAATTTTCATGTTTGAAACTCGCGTTTTTAATCCTTCTATTATCAATTTGTTTTTCTTCTGCGATATTTGTATATATCGATGAAAATGATTAATCACTTCGGCGACAGAGAAAAACAAACAGAAAATTATCCTCTCAAATTGAGAGAGATAGCTAATGTACTAAAAGTTGATATAATTAGAAATAGCGGGCAATAAAATATAAATGCGACGGTCTTTATGTTATCATATATATATATATATATATATATTATTGATTAAATATAAAAATTGAGGTGTACACATAAGGAGAGATAAGAATTTTTATAATAAACAAAAATTATTATTATTATATACAAAATTTATGGTAGGCCTATATATTGAGATATTTTTCCGAAAAGTTCGAGAAAACAACGCACACATATATACAGGGTGTCCGGAATCAATCGCATCACCCGTTGTGTGCAGATAGAGCGGGTTAAACCGAGGAGAAAAGTCCTCCACTATTTTGCGATTTTCGTAATAATTATTGAGAAATTAATTTTTAAAAATCGACCAATTCTTGCGTGCGTGACCATTATAAGTGCGTGACGAGAAGAGTCGGCCCAAAAGTTTGCGGTTGTTAAGTGCGCGACGAAGTTTTGGGAGGTGCGCTCTACAAATGAAAACGGTTACGTACGAGCGGTACATAACGCTGGATTCTCGCATCCTAGCAACCACATATCAATGGGATGTCCCTTTCTATCGTGCGCTTATACTCGCGCGAATTGATCGATCTTTTTTAATTTATTTTTCAATAATTATTGCAAAGATCACAAAATGGTAAAAGACTTTTCTCCTCGGTTTTACCTGCTCTACCTGCACACGACGGGTATCGCGATTGACTCCGAACATTCTGTATATGCAGCTATATGAAAAGCAATTGTCAAATATACTTCTGGCTTCAATTCAGAAATACCTGTTTAAAACAATAAATAGAGACTTTCTGAACAGAAAGAGAGGAAGAGAGAGAGAGAGAGAGAGAGAAATTGGATTTAATTACCATCAATCTTATCAGTATCGTGCGATTCAAACACGCCATCAATTAAAATAAGACTTATCTTCGGCCGAAAAGACCGTCAGTTCTCAGACGACACTAAAAAAAAAGAAAAAAAAAGAAAAAAAAGCGGAATATCATGTTCATTCGATTCGATTTAATTATCCCATAAAAGCCGTTATCGACAGTTTTAAGCTCGAGGCACGTAAGATGGACTGTTATAATGATTATGTGCCTCGTGCTTTGGCGAACGCACGTGCAGCGCAAAATCTTGCACCGAACTGCACTCGAAACCCGGACAGTATATGCATATGTAACGCTCCGGATTTTGCGACACCTGCAGCATCGTGTTCATGAGCATTACATTAGCCGAGTTCGCCGGTACCGCATTGTTTGGCGCCAACTGGTAAGGCACGCTGTCTTTAGACAATAGGGTTGGATAATTACGCACATCACTGACCACACTTGTGTGCTGCTGCTGCTGCTGTTGTTGTTGTTGTTGTTGTTGCTGCTGCTGCTGCTGTTGCTCCAGATATGAGGATGGTGGTTGTGGGGGTCTGGGTACTTGAATAGTTTGCATAAATGGTTTAACCGCCATGGTGCCGCCATTGTGGTGGCCAAGTTGAACCGTCGTGCTTATCGGATAAGCGATCTGAGGCGGTAAGTTTTGATGGTAGATCGGCTTCTGTTGCGTCATTTGTTGTGGCACGACAATGGAATTATTCAACGACGGGATCCACGACAGATTGTACTGCGGTGCCTTATTCAGTTTCATCATCTGGTTCATTGGTGTATTATACGTGACCTTGTGCAACGGCTTTACGCCGGCTACTTGATATTGTCGGGAATTGCTGAAATCGATTACTCGATTTAATGGACGTACGTTGCCAGATGGATGCACGCTGCCGGATGGAGGCGCGTTGCCGCATGAAGATGCGATACCGGATAGAAGCGCATTGCCGGATGGATGCATGTTGCCGGATAGAGGCGCGTTGCTGGATAGAGGCGCGTTGCTGGATAGAGGCGCGTTGCTGGATAGAGGCGTGTTACCTGTAATCACCGAAGGAGATTGAGGGACATGATGTTGAATCTGTGTTATGTGCCTCGAGGGATTAAACTTCGACTTCTCTGATGTATATGCTCGATTTACGTTCTGCTCGTTCTGAGAAATGTGCACGTACTTATGCTTTATCAATTTGTACAGGCTATCGAAGAACAGACCACACGTTTGACACAAAAAATTCTGCGATGGAACGTCCGTTAGTTCTGCCAAGGATTTTACGCGTAGAAAAGATTTGGGTATCGAGCTCATGGCGTTCTGCGGTAACGCGTCCTTGGCTCTTTCTCCGGCAGGTTTCGCGCTTAAAGACATCGACCCATTATCCGCGCTATTCTCGCATGGACTGTCGGCTAGTTGTGTCGTTGCCGTTGAATTCAAAATATTCGTACGATCGATGATTGTTACGTTATCTTGTGAAACATTTACATTTGCTTTGAGCTGTGTTACGAGCTCTCTTGTCAAACTAATTTCGGTATTTGAATTCAAAGTCGTCAAATTAACTTTGACATTTGAATTCAAAGTTGTTAAATTAACTTGGGCATTTAAATTCAAAGTCTTGCTAACATTGCCAGAAGTTTCTACAGAGGCAGCGGTCGGAGAAGCATCGTTGAAACATTGTCTCTGTTCATCAGGGATAAACGCGGTAGCATCGGACGTCGTAGCGCTTCTTTGCGTATCGTTACATTTAACGGAAGACGCGTCACCGAATTTTCTCGACTCGGCCTTTCTGATCACATTCGACATTAAATTCTCCTCATTCTCCGACATCACTATTGTCAACTCCTCCTCATCTGAATCATCGAGATTCTCCGAATTATCGTTGCTATTCTTACTCTTCTCGTTATCGCCATTTTCTGCCGCTTGTATTGATTTCGCCACATCAATCGAGGGGACTTGCGCGAGTGACTTTTGCTGGACATTCGCGTCATTCCCGATAGCTTGTGTCTCTTTACTGGAAGATACCAGTGATAATTCTTGCGATGTTGTCTCGTCTCTTATGGATTGTTTATTTTTAGACAACAAATTTTGCTGTACAGAAGCCCTCAACTGTTCTTCCTGAATCGGATTATCATCTGCAATAATCTTCTCGGAAGATTCTTTTCCATCAAAGGAACTCAAACTCGCGCAAGGTATATGATCGTCGTTTATAGCGGCTTGTCGTATATTCGTCTCAAAGTTCTGGTCGCGATAAAGCACTTTACACGAGATCGGTTCATGTTGTTTTTCGGCACCGTTCCTGTGTGTAATTGCATGTTCTTGAAATAGATCGATGGTGTCGTAATGATTCTGGCAGAGAGAGCATATGTAGACTTCCTGTAGTGTATCGTGAGTCATCCAATGCTCCTCGAAATTTTTCAGAGATTTCCACATGGTCGTGCACACTTTGCAGATAAACACCTTCGTAATGGCAGTAACGGTGACGCAAGTGTAATGCGAGTGCAGCTCCCGTTTCTGTTTGTGCCCCAACGAATGCAGCTCGAAGTGCGCCCTATTGTAAAATGTCTCATTGCAAAATCCACATACCAGCAAAATCTGCATCTTCTTAGACATGACCGAGCTTGCGTTCCTGCTATCCGAGGATCCACTATCGCTGGCAGCGGCGGCAGCCTTGTATGGACAGAGCACTTTGTGCGACTTCAGATTCTCTTCCAAAGTGAAAAGCGCATTGCATTCTCGGCACCTGTAATCGGCTACTTGTATATAAACTTCGATCTGTTTCTCGTTATCCACGGCTGACAGCGTCTCGTTGTCCACGGCTGGCAGCGTCTCGTTGTCCACGGCTGGCAACGTCTCGATGAGTTTCATGCTGACATAGGCAATTTTCGGAAATGACAAGCGACTAGCCAAAAACAACCGGTTCTTCACATGATTGTGGAAATGGTTATTGAACAGAGGTCCTTGCGAATAGAAGATCACTTTACATATGTTGCAGAGGAAAGACAGTCTTAAGATTTTGCGAATGAGTCGGGCATGCATTATCAGATGAGTCTGCAATTCCTGGATAGAGTTCAGCGTTTTTTGACAGGTGACACACAACAATTTGGGTGTCCTGTTGCGTCGTCGATTCTTGGCGCAAGATGCATGAACGGCGCGCTGACAATGTGTCTCAAAGCATTCAAGGCGTCGAAACAGAGTCTGGCAGGGATCGCACAATAACACTATCTCAATCTGAATGTTGTGAGTCTCCTTGACTGTCTTGGGTCTGTGACACTTGCAGATGACAATAGACTCTTTCTCTTTCTCCACATATCGAATACTGTCCGTCCTGTGTTCGACGTCATTAGCTGCAGACATCGATTGTTCTTTTTGTAAATTTTGCTTCATCTCTGCTTGTAATAAATTTGAAGTTTTGTCTCTCTTCTTAGCCGCATTGCGCTGCGACACTTCCAAAGCAGCCACATTTCGATCAGTGTTCGATTCGTTTGCGTTCTCTAATCCTTTCTCCTGCACGTCGACACTGATTCTGGTCTCTTTAGTAGCTGCTTCTACTTCTATTAAAGTATCGGGAACTCGATGATTGTTTTCGTTAGTCTTTTGATGATTGTTTTCGTTAGTCTTTTGATGATCGTTTTCATTACTCTTTTGACGCGTGGAGATATCATTTTTGCTCGGTGTATATGCATTCTTGATAACGCGATTTGCATGTTTAAACATATGTTCGAATAGCTGCAAATAGCTATTAAAGAATCGTAAGCAAACTTTGCATTGTTTTCCTTTATCGCTGTTCACGCTATGGGAGTTTTGACGCCTAATTTCTGCAAGCTCTGTTCCACTTCGCGATCTTAGATTCAAATCAGAGTTTGACTTTACAATCAATCTGGTTTTGGTTTTTGTTTGCGGCGTCCATAAACGCTTGCTCTGTATTTCGCTGCCACTCGACAATGATGAGAACGAAGGTGAAATGGTTTCTTCAGCGGTATTACTAAGAGTTCGATTGAATTTGTGAAAGTCACTTTCTATATTAACAGAAGAATTTTGTTGAGACGTCGATGGTTTTGAACACTTATTTTTGTCTTGACAAATTTTATCCCTTATTATTTTTTCATTTTTCGTGGATTCTATGCGTTTCGATGCATTGTGACGCAAAGAACTCGTGACTTTTTTACATGAATTAATCGCCATGTGTTTTTGTAGCGATTGGTAATTCTCGAACGACATACTACATATAATACACTTAAATTTATCTTTGCGCAATAACTGATTAATGCTCCATATTTCTGACGTCTTCGACATCTTTATAGGTGTCGTATCATTGATTAATGGTTGAAGATTGCTCGGTTTCTCAAATGATTTTAATGACATTTTCTCCACAATCTGTTTGTTTGAATTCAAGGAAGAATCTGATACGATAATATTCTCTTCTATAACATCTTTACGTGGACTTTTAGAAATGGTGCTATTTTTAGATTGAAGATCGTTCTTAGCGATAGTTTCTTCAACTCTTGCGTTACTTGAAAAATTCGTATCATTAGTGAATAATTCGAATTTAGATGTCTTGTTACACTTTGTCGATTGTACTGATTGTTGTTTGTTTGACAAAGCATGTTTTCCAGGTGATTTTACTGATATATTATCTTTTATGGAAGATGTAGATGTGGAAGCCAGAGAACTGGAAATTGAATTCTTACATTCCGCGTCCGCCAATTTCTTTGGCGAGTTTCGCGAAATGGAGACTGCTTTTGTTAATGTCGACTGAACAGAAGCGGATTGCTTGCCATTCGTTTTTTGCGGTTTCCTCACGGATTTTTGTGTACAAAATGCATTTCTCCATATTTCTAGAAGCGACTTCTGCGGCGAATTACTGTTTTTGCTTCTCGACATTTTTGGTGATAAATTTTTATACAGGCTTTGGCTAGAGATGAATGCAAAATTAACATTCTTGTTACTGCTACTTTCCACAACTTGATCATCTGCAAAAATTAAGCATAAATAACATATCAATGATAAAATCAATAATCGACAAGATTATAAACAAATAATATTACTACAATCAATAATATCGCTTAATACTATTGCTTAAAATTATTGCCTAATATTATCTTTTAAACAATAGTTGTAATATATACATATATATATATATATATATGTTTATAGGATAGCCTGCCAAAAAAGATTATCGCAACTTTCCAATTTTCAATATTTATCAAATTAAAATTCAATCAAAATAAAATATCTACTTGGAATTCAATAAAGAATATGTTATTATTTCTCTGAAGCTTAATTTTGAAACTTTTTATTTTCAATTTCTTGTAACATTAGAAAATTTATTTTAAATTTATGTTTTTACCTTTTTATTTTAAAGTATAAAATTATTTCAAAATTTTTTATGGAAAAAGTTGGTTTAAAATTAACTAAAGAATCTATGGTTTAAAAGAAATGTATAGTAAGAAACGCCCTACAGTAATTAACTTAATCTGAAAAATATCTAAAATATATTTGTATATACAACTTTTTAAAGAAAGAATTTCTTAATATTAATTGCACGAGATTTCGAAAGACTAGTATGACAATATACCAATTTTTTTAGTTCTGATTTTTTCAGTAATGTTACAAAACACTAAAGTTTTATAAAAAAAACATACTTCAAATAATAACACGTTAGACAAATCAAAATTAATATTCAGCAATAAAAAAAA
>NW_021849067.1:663776-668398 GCF_003651465.1 Formica exsecta | reverse complement strand
TATATATATATATATATATCGCAACAAAATTTGGAAGAGAGTTGTACCTGTTACTGAACTTCCATCTATATCAGATTGTTTGGAACTTTTGTTCACACTTTGTTCACCAGACAAATTGTAGCTTGTCTTATCATTTTCCGTGCGAGTAACGTTCACGTCTGTCATGCTTTTTTTTTGTAAATGTGCGAATCCATACAATAACGATTCGCGAGGTTTGGATGAAGAAGTAGAACTTATTACAAAGTTTATATATTTCTTTGTTAAACGTTCGATCTCGATTGCCGAATATTTACCATTTTCGGAAGAATTCTTTAAAGTCTCCAATTTTATTATCAAAACTCTAGGCTTTTTAAATAGCTTGTATTTCTTTCTTAACTTTATCATATTCAATCGTTCATTGTTTAACCTCACGGGACAGTGTTTTTCAACACGAGTACTAGACACTATTGACAATTGTAACAAATCTTGATGATTATTTTGCGTTTCTGATAAGTTGTGTTTTTGACATCCATCTAACGAAATGATTTCGTTTCTTTGATGTTTTAATGCTGCTTGCTTTTGCTTGTCCAATTGTTTTTTTACTGATTGAGATTGAATCATTTCTAGAGCATTCCTTATTCTGCTTGCTCGCCATTTAATGACATCCATGTCATCCATTTGTTCCAATCTCATTAAAGTAATACACGCCTCATGATTTATCTGTATATTCGGACGCGATTTTTCTTGATCCATCCTTTCATAAGACAAGTGAGATTTATTTTGATTATCAATTCCAGTAATTTCCATACTTCTTTCAACTGCAGTTTCATTATCGTCAGATAAATCTGACGATATTCTTCGACAGCGTTTTCTCCTTGGTCTAGGCTCCTCAGACGATACAGATAAGGACCTTTTTTTTTTAGACTTCCATTCATTCAATTCTCCTTGTATGGCAAATTTTCTGGATTTCAACCTTTCACGAACCAGTCTTTTCATTGACCTTTCTTTATCTTTAGACAAAGTGCATTTGAATACACAAATCTTATCAGTATTTAAATTCTGCTCCGTGGTCTCGCTACTTGATAATGATGAAGATGGAAAATTGTAACATGCAACTGCATCAATAGTGCTGTTAGATGATGTATTCTTTTTTTGATGAAATTCGTATGGTAAAATACGTGCACACATATATGTTTTATCATCGCATAAGACTTCCTTTTTATTCTGTGCTTCATGTGTCAATAAAGTAAAATCTTCAGCATTTTCTTGTGCATTTTGTACAGCCCGCTGAGTGGCTACACATGATTCTTCTACTATTTTTTGTGGTTGTTCATACAAGCGAACATATGTATTATCATCTATTTTACTTTCCATAGTAATTTCAGTAATAGGTCCTTTCTCCTTTTCAAGTATTTGCTGAGTTGAATGTTTTTTAGAAGTTTTTTTCCTTTTCTGAACATTTCCAAATTTCCACAATTTGTATTTTCTTTTATTGTTTATATATTTATTTTTATTGAAGAATGTAACTGGTTTTCCATTCTTTAACTTTGTATTTGGTAAACGTGTAAGCTTTACTGAAATATCTTTGACGAGGCAATTTTGGCAATCTCTCTCTTTAATTGAATCTTGCACCAAATCATTTGTCTGCTTCATTGCCAAATTTAAACTTGTATTTACTATTGATTTACTGCAACTTGGTGATGGATTAAATAATTCCTCATCGGAGTTATCCATCTATAACATATTTAATATATAAACAAATTATGACTATTTTAATTGAAATATATATGAGTATGTTATATAATCATATTGTTAATAGATACATATAAAATGTTATATTTATTGTTGTCAAATAAACTTTTATCAATATTGGATGTACAAGAAAAAATTGAAATTATTTTAAAACTATTTAAGAAGCAAGCAGAAAAATAATAAGATTAGTAGTATCACACACACATAATACACAGTACAATATTTAGAGATATACATAATTCCCCAAAAAATAATTATTAAAAAGATATTATTAAAAAGATCATACAATTTTCTACCTACATACAATTCTTGTATGCTTAAGAGAACTTGACATATCTAATGTAAAAACAATAAAGCATATAAATAAAATATATGTTTTGTTCTTATCAAAGCTTGAAAAAATGCTTGAAAAAATAATATTAGTAAAGTACTAAAATCGGAGTATTTTGTTATGAAGTTAAATATATATTTGATTATATCTGATTATAACAATCTATTTTTATATCTTAAACAGAAATTATTGCAGAAATAATTTTTTAGCTCCTATGTTTTCTTTAATAAAACTGATCAAAAAACTTATTTTTTTCTATTTTTATAAATTTCTTATATTAATCTTGGTATCTTTAATCTTAATTTCTATTTAATCTTAATTTCAACTATAATCAAATACAATATCTACTTTCAATTAAATGAGAAATAAGAATTTGACAGTTAATAATAAAACTTATAAAAAGCTATTTACATACAGACATTCTCTTTAGATTTAGAAGAATTGAAACTATTAACATACAAGCATTTAGTCGACATTTTTCTTACATATAGGTATGCTTTAAATGTTTATGTGCTTATAGTGCTTATAAACATTGCTTAATTCAGTTTCTTCAATTTCTAAGTGTTCGAAAAGACATTAATAACATTATTGCAACATCATATATATATATATATATAGACTGTTTGTAAAACTTATTTCATCAAGATATGGCAGTTATCTTAAGCCTTAACAGTTTTTAATCAAAGGGAACATAATAAAAGTGATATTTTTATGATCTGATTCTGTTAATAAAAATATTATGAAATGTAATATGTATCAAAAGTTCATCATCGCACTCTAAAAATATCAATTGATGTATCTTTTAATATTACATAAAACAAAATTTATCATTTTGCTAAATATACAGATTCTTTTTCGTATCTGACACATATATATATATATATATATATATATATATATATATATATATATATATATATATATATATATATATATATATATATATATATATATATATATATATATATATATATATATATATATATATATATATATATATATATATATATATATATATATATATATATATATATATATATATATATTAAATTGTGCTTATAATGCCAAAGTAAATAACTTTAGTTATTTTGATATAAGCGCTTTTGATAAAACCAAAGAAAATTATTACAAATAGCATTTATAAATATAAGTGCTGAAAACACATAAATGTCTAAAACAAACATACCTTAAGAAACTTGAAAAATTCGTTGCTAAAAGAAAATTTGATTGTTAAAATACATCAAATACATGTTACAATGTACATTGTTGAAATAAGATTCGTTTTTTTTATACGGAAGTTGTAATAAAACTTTTTCTGCTCTTAAAATAAGATAATTAAATATTAAATGAAAAAAAAAAGAACATAAAAAACTATGCCCAACAAATCATGGGAAAGAAAATATTATCAGAGGTATTTTTTTATTTATAAGTTTTTTAAATTAAGGGGGCATATCCGTCTGAATCTTTAAAAAATAAATACATTTTCTAGATTTTTTGCAGTGCAACAATTTGATAAAAACTTTTTTTTATTACAATATTAATGCAATATTATTAAATATTCAAATCAATATTTCCAGCACATTTTTTTTTTTTAAGTTATGCGAATATTTGCAGAGCTCCTCCAATTTTAAGTGGTTGCACGGTGTGAAAATGTTCGTTTATCAAATCAAAAATACAAGTTTTTTTTTTATTAGATATTAATAGCTATATCTAAGTTATCCAAGAGTTTCTTCAAAATTTAAAAAAATAAAAAAATGGCGGCATGTTGAATATCTTTTCTTGTTTATAAGAAAAAAAATAGGAAAACGAATTAAAATAAGGTTTTGTTAACAGATACAGAATCTTATTAGGAACGTGCATGCAAAATTTAAAGTCAATCCGTCGAACGTAACTCGAGTTTTCACATGCACGGTGTGCATGAAAATATAAATCTGCAAATATTTGCACAACTATAAAAAAAAATTTTTTTTTAACTGAAAATTTTTATTTGGGTACTTAATAATATTGTATTAATAATATTGTAAAAAAATAAAGTTTTTATCAAATCGTTGCGCTGCAGAAAAATCTAGAAAAATGTTCGAGAGTTTAAAGATATGTCTTCTTAATAGGAATATCATTTATCGTCTATAGCCTATATATTTTTACGTATTATAATACGAATTCATTCCATAGGACTTGACGAACACGCGTATACATAAAACTCATTTATTCATTAAAATAACAAATTATACTTTCTTTATAAATATTTTTTTTTGTGAAGATATGACAGGGGAGTAATTTTATTATGTAATCAAATAATCAGCATAAAAATTTTAATATATTTAATATATATTCTGCTTTTCAAAAATAATAAATGCATGATGAATGCATGAAAATCGATTGGTTGTTGCGTTTTTCTCTGAACATGCTGTCTCGTTTTATATACAAAGAAATTTTAACAAGAGAATATATTTCCGATAAGAGATTACTTACAAACTGAAATTCCGAGGATTAAAATTTCGTTTTGGTGAATAAAAACTGGCGAGCCACAACCAAATAATCTATACATAGAGATCGATGT
>NW_021849067.1:651657-663540 GCF_003651465.1 Formica exsecta | reverse complement strand
CGTGTGCCACATATGAGCCATTGTGCGACTCGTGGCAATGCTGTACTGATACGCGACGCGAAAGACGCGAAAGCCGTCCGCGACACGATCGCGTTTAGAAAAAGATTTTCACGGAGCGTCTCGTACTATAACATTACTGTTCGAACGTCGCCGTGCGAATGATAAGGCCGTAAGTCGTAAACAATAGCGCGCCAATGTTTACGCCGCCAAGGCTGAATACCTATGTTATTATACATATGTTAACAATACCATGTCATTGATAATTTGCTGCCGAGATATTTTACGTATATATATATATATATATATATATATATACATATTTACATATTTACTCTTACGACATACATTTTATAATACTACATACTTCAGTCGCTCTTTTGATTTAAACGGTTTATTTTTATTTCCTATCGCCTTTTCTCTCTCGTTCTTTCTCTCTATAAACACTCGTAATCGCTATACAATATCGTGTGTGTTTGTATTTCGCTAGAATCAGATAACACAGGCAGTATCATAAATATTTCTCACATCATTCGAACAAACATAAAGAATCACGTTGAAAAAGATCGCGATCACATAGTGCGAAAATACTAGCGAATAAGTCTTATGATTACAGCAAACGTCACAAATGCTATCGTTATTTGATAACGTATGAGATATAGAATCGGCGTAAGTGATGATCGTGATAACGTGAACAATGACCAGCAGGATCAGCCATCGTATCGTCGATAGTGCGGCAGTAAATAACGCTAAGTAATATCACAGTGTGGATTTCTCATCCGCGGGCTCCTCTTTTACAGGATGACTGCATTCCATTAATGCAGGATTCGCCACGGCAATTATGTTGTCTCCGCGCGAGGCTATTACCTACGCATAATTTACTCGCAATCAATAACTACAATAAATGAGATGCCGATGTTTATCGTTAATCTCTCTTATTATTTTAAATGAGCATATGGTGAACTTTTTTTCATCATGCATCATTATTCAAGGGTAATAAGAAAAAAAGCAGCAGATAAAAAACTTGTTCGATGCATTTAGCGTTTTTTTCTTTTGTCCTTTTTTGCAAACAGTTTTTCTAAGAGAGAATAACAAACTATAAAAGATGAAGAAAAAAACGAGATTTTTTGGTCGTCTGCTCACCTTTAGATTAAAGTCGCCTTCTTTATCGGTGTTTTCAGCCTCCGCCTCATTTGTATCCTAAAAAACACGCACATACGCATTACATTTCTAGTTAACCCAGAAATCTTCGGCACGTGAAAATTTACGATATAGATAGAAAGTTTCGTTAGTATTATATTTACATGCATAGACGAAGATTCCTCGTTAGAGAATGAGAATTGGCTGTCCGAATCGCTGATTTCCTCCACGCTAGCACTGAATATGCCATTGTTATTCTTCTTCCTCCAGACTGGACTGAAACATTACCAATATCTGAACATCAATACATAGTTATCATATACAAACTGAATTGGAAAATGTAATATAACCGGGAAAGAGATGTAAATATATATATATATATGTATGAGACATCTCTCTCAGAGGTATAATAATTTCTCAACACACACAAGATATCTTGACAAGATTTCTTCTCAATACTTTTAAATCTAGCTTTGATTCTTACTATTAAAAATTATTGATTGTATTATATTTTATTATTAAATTATTTTTAATATAGAAAAAACATTGAGAAAAAGTATGATCAGGCCTGAGCTAAAAATAATCACCTCGATGATCTATGTCTTCTCGTGATGGAATTATCAATATCCGTTCCGGAACAACGAAGGTCCAATTCCTCCTGAAACGGTGAACTGCTACAGACAGTAGAAATAGTAAACTGCATCCATAAAAGAAGGAAGGAAAATAATAGAGGAGTGGAAACGCGGATAAATATGGAGTAACGTAAGTAGATAAGTGAGTAGATATAAATAGATTAAATAGGTAGATAAACACGACTTGGAAGGATACTAGGCATAGAGCATAAAATCCAAGCAAGTCGTATCGAATGAACCAACCCTGATAATCATCGATTGAATATTTCATAGAATCTAACAGGTAACACGTAATAGATATAAAAAGGACCTACCTTACTTTTTCATGAAAAATTCCATGCGTTTTCTAACTTTGAATTCATCTATTACATATCTATGTATTTATTTAAGCATATAAATTTAGTGCAAACACATGCAACCAAAACTGCAAAGCCACAATAGAAACCACGACTGAATGTATGTACTAAAATAATTGCATTTTTAATAGAATTGCAGAGGAAAAAAAAAAGAACATAAAAAACTATTATCCATGATTTCACTTAGTCAATGTTTTAAAATACTACAGCTTAATATTTAATTAACCATGGCACAATGGGTCTGTTCTTTATAGCTGAACTGGCTGCACTAGTTTAGAGCTTATCTTTCTCCTTCTAATGTGGAGAGAAAAAAATAAACTCTGAACTAGTGCAGCCAGTTCAGTTATAAAAAACAAACCCAATATCTTTCCTGAATATTTTATCTGTAAGACAACAATATCCTATAATCCCGTTGTAAGTGGTTTATTATGTTTTATAATAAATCGCTTTGCATCGCATACTTACATCGACACAAATTGGATACTAACCTCTTCTTTTACAAATGTAAAGATTCTCGCTGATCAGAGATAAATTGAATCAGAGACAATTGATCCAAGTATCGCAACTTTTAGAAGCTGATGCTTCAATGGAGAGCTATGTTTAGATCCTTTCCGTACAGGTTAGATTAGGATGACGATATGTCACAAAGTAATCTATTCGCATTGCACAATGCTTTATTTAACTATTTTTCAGCCGCGGTGTTTTCGTTTGGCGGTCATACGTAAGAATCGATAAAAATCTGTCTGATTCTATTTCATACCTTTATCTCACAACATTACGACACACGAATGCCGTACCGTTGACCATTGATCGCCTTTCGTTTTTCGTTCTACTTTCGTTCTCCGTTCGTTGTTCGTACTCACCCAAATCACGTGACTTATGACTCATAGGCTGCGGTCAGGAAGACACTAGAAATGCTTCAAAGCATTGTATTAACCAATCAGAATAAAAAGATCTTTATTCTTTGTGTCCTGATTGGTCAATCAAACGCTTCGTAGTATTTCTAGCGTCTTCTCGACCGCAGCCATAAAGCCTGTATCACACTAGAGACTCGCCGCCTCCACCGCCGCCGCCGCCGCCGCCGCCGCCGCCGCCGCCACCGCCGCCACTCGGGCTTGGCGTCGTGCCGCTACCGCAAGAAGATTCGCACGTTCCTACCTTGACGCAACATAAAACATACAAAATGTAGGCAAATAAATATCAGACTGGCAGGAATAAGAAACAAATTCATTGAAAAAAATATAATTACAAATTACTTATTTGCATTAGTATTGTATATACGTTATTATAAAACTCGACTATAAAATAAATGTTTAAAGAGACCTTGGAGATAAATCAATTTCTTTGAAAACATTACTTTTTTGAAATAAAGGTTGTAAAGTTTCCCCTTTTGTTCCAATATTACTTCATTCATTACTTCAACATTGATCGTGCACACATTTGAAATTAGCTAAAGTTTATTTAATATAATTTGTGATATTTGATTCGCAAAGAGGTTTAAAACGATTATAATGAATTCGATTGGATGCACTAATTACTCAATTTTCCGCATCATTTTCAATAATCGAATATAGGAAATTGAATGCACATGACTGAATTTCTCGTTAGATCAGTCAGTATTCGCCATCGATGTCGATCGATCAATGATGATTCGTTTCCTTCCAATTGCATTCCAATTGATTAAAAAATGATCTTTAGCTACCTGCAACACATTTGGACTGTGCGTAGTCGTATAAGGTAAAGAGGTATTTGGGCTCGGGCTCTGGCGAAAGGTCGTAGAGGACGTCGGTACGGGCACACTGGTGACCGGCACGACCGGACTGGCGCTCCGGCAAGGCAACGGCGTCAGCGGCACGTGAGGCGTTGTCGTTACATAGGGCATTGATGTCAAGGAAGTTTGGGATGTCGCGCTGAAACTTGTCGGGAGGCTCTGCATCTGCGACCGCGGACTCGCACACGCGAAACCCACGGTGACGGCGACAGAACTTTTGGCGGCAGCATTCGTCGGCACGACCGGCGTTTGAAACAATGCTGCGAAATGTCGAATTTCGTTACACGCGAGATTCTTACGTATAATATACGCAAAGTTATAAAATTTGAAGAGATGTGCCTCGGAAAAATCGATACAACATCTCTTATTCAATGAAGAAAAAAATAGATTTTATTGTTCATTATAGAGCTTATATTGTTAACGTATTTCTCAACTAATATATGAATATATAGCACATTGATCTGTTTATTAATTTAAAAAAATAGATCATCGCAAGCATGTTTTCAACCCGCGTAGTAAGTCATTGTCATGAATTAGATAATCTATAATTGATATTACGTATAATTGATATAACGTATTATTCTTTAAATGGATTTCTTTCATTTTTTGGTACCAAATTTTTCAGCTTCAAGTTTTATGACGAAATTTAATATTTACGCGACAATACTCTAAACTCATAAAACTCGAAACTTGCGTAGCATATAATACTTTACAAGGATTAGTGAGCCATTCCTGAAGAGCTTTCTGGAGCCTCCTGACGTGAAGCGGCTTGCTCGCCATGCCGACCAGCGCCATAATCTCCAGAAACTCCTCTTCGCCTGCATCGCACAATTGTTGCACGTCATCGCCTCCTATAATACATTATGCCGTATTGGTAAAACCATGAGCATTGTAACAAATTGTCATTTAAATTCGCGATAAAAAAAAAAGAGAATAAAAAATATGGCAAAAGAATGTCTTGAAAAATATCTTAACTTTAAAAATGGCACAAACTGCGTCGGACAATTTTAAAAGTTCTCTCTCAAAAATCAATTATACATATTATATAATATTTATTTATAGATCGATAGACATATTTATAACATTATAATAAAAATACATCTTTACGTGCAGCGAATAAATATATCAGACATAGAGAGCCAAATTATATATACATATATATATATCTATATATAATATATCGTGTTAATAGAGTATAATTCGGTGTAAGCAACAATTACCACACGAAAACAATAGAACTCCGCCATGCAGTAACTTAATGCCATCTATGAAAATCGGGCACGAACTTATGCAATCATCCAATATATATACATATATATATCTATATATAATATATCGTGTTAATAGAGTATAAACGTTTGAATTATTATTGTTCTGTGCTGTAATCGCTGATTGCTCTCGATATCATCTTTTTATTTTTATAATCTTCATAAGATTACATGGAAGCGATGTATCTCGCAAAGATTACACACAAATCTAGATCTAAAACTGCATTTAGAGATTTAGAAGTGCACGTTTTGTGGATAACTATACACTAAAATACCTTCTAAATTATACGAAACGTAGACGTAGACGTGCTCTTGGTCGTGCACTTACCCATTTCGAGAAGTGTGTCGTAATATCCCAATAACGAGGCGCGCTGCATCACTCTGTATAACTGCAACTCGGCCTCATTCTGCGGCACGGACGTCTGCACCACTGCAAATCGCATAGTATTGTACGATCGTTAAAGAGGTTCATTAAGAGAGTATCCACAATTAACAGCGGAATTGCCGGTTCCGACCGGATCGGTACAGTTTTGCGCCGACAGCGGTAATAATCGCTGTGTGGATTGTATCTCCCCCTCCCCCCCCCCTTTGCTTCTCCTCCTCTTCGCTCACGGTCAACGATTAATTATGTCGTAATTAGACAGTCTGGTTAATATAAAAGCCATAAGTCGAACCGGTCCTCGAAGGGCGATACGAATACGGATGGATTAAATTAACTTATAATTCGACATATAGAAATATATTTTATATCGTTATCATTATATATATGTATATTATTGTTCGGATATATTTTTTAATAATTTTTGTTATTAATTTTATGGAAAATTCATAAAAAAATAGTAATTTTTCTAAAAAGAAAAATGTGTATATACGTATTGAGAAATATCGTGGTCAAAAAAGCGATTACAATCATTTCATCGGAGAATATTGCATCTCGATTCTGCCGACATTTATCAACCAAAGTTAAACATTAGATTTCTCTTTTTGTGATTTAATCTTTTTCCCTTTTCAAAAAAACGATCGAAATAAGATGTATATTTTTTTTACTAGAATATACATCTCTATTTGTATTAATCTTTTATTATACGCACACATACTCTCTCTTTTTTTATTATATCTTTACATTATAATAGGAGAACACACTTTTGGATGAATAAAGATTAATTAGGGAAAAAATTAAATCAATTTAAATGTACGCCGTTGATAATCGCAAGCACCATCTTTGCCACAACCACCCTCGCTTTTTCAACCGTCCGCCACACAGTCATTATCGTCGTCGTGGTTGTCGTTGCCGCCGTATCGACAAGATCATGCCAGTCCAAGAGAGGAGACGCCAAAGTGTCCGACTAGTTTCTTGCAAATTTCGAGGAACTGCGAGAAAAAGCGGCGTGCACACACGTACCGCGTATAAATTAATACCGGTACCGCGCCATTGGAGAGAAGGGAGATAGAGAGAGATAGAAAGAGAAGACCGCAGGGTAAAGCCGAAGAAAGAGGCTGGAGGAAGGGGAAGGGAAACGGAAGGAGGGAGAGAGAGAAAGGTAAAAAAAAAGCTGGCCGGCGGGTCTTATTACGAGCCCGGATCCCGGTCTCACGCTCGTGCGCGCGGTCTCTCGGGTCCGCGACGAAGTGCCCGACGACGGCGACGGGGTGGCGACTTGTTCCGCGAGATTTTTCTAGCGCGAACTGCGACCCGCGAAAAAAGGATCTACGTGGAAGCACCGTGTCTTGGGTCAGCAAAATCGGTTCAGCCGAGCGATAGCAGGCTGAATGAAGAAAGAGATCGTCCAGGTGCGATTGAGCCATGCGTTCCGCAACAGGAATATTTACGAAAGAAATATAATTGACATACGTATTATTAATTTTATTTATCTCTCGACGGAATATTTTTAATTAATCATTTCTTTTAACCTACGGATTATATTTGGTTGAGTTTGAAATTAAAATTCTGTTAAAGTCTAGTTGAAATTAAATGAAAAATATAATTTTATTACCTTTTTAATCACAGATAAATCTCCGTGAAGCTTAATTCGCGCGAAATCTTTCATTTTCACAATCGCTAAAAACTTAAATATTATTGCTACATTGACATTTTCGCTAAAAAGATATTGATCGAAAAACTTGTAACTCTCCAAAAAACTCATTTTGGGATATTCCTTATTAAAATACAATATTATCTTATTACTCCTCGCGCGTGTGCGTATTGCTTGCGTTTGCACCTGGGTACAATAATTAAAAAGAAAAAAAAAAAAAGTTTCAGGATTATTCGTCACTTTCTTTCCTTGTTCAGATATCACAAATCTCTCATTTTCGCCGGTTCGATTATTTTGTCCGAAAAGTTCCCGTAAACACGAGATGCGCGAATTTTCCTCATGTGGTTCTTGCGTCGATTCCCGCTTTGCGCTCCATTATTATTGCCCGCCATTTATTTATATCGCCGTCGCTGACATCTTATTCTCGTTTTCATGACTTTATTAATACCGCGCGTATGTGATATACACGTTGTTGATCATCTAACTAAGCCTGTCATCCGCGCGACGATACTTCGATCGAGCTTTTGTTAAAAAATAAAACCACAAGCGCAATCGTCCGCTCATCGTCAACTTTACGCCGCATTAGCTGAATTTATTAATAATTCATCCCGCATTTATTTACTCGACCTAATTTCAGAATTGGAGATGGAATAAGTTTGAAAGCTATACCATTCCACAACCGAATCAAGTTTTAGTCAGATTCTCTCACAATCAAACATTATTGTATAAAATTGTACAACAAATTTCACCTATTTACAATTTTTAAATTACCATTAGTCTAATCATTCGCATCGATTAATTTTACAATTGCTGGAAGTGTAGCCTCCCCCCCCCCTCCTAAAATTCGCGATAAATCCAGCATAAAAAATTGTGCGCAAAATTGAGTTGTATCTTTCGGGAAATTGATTCGATCGCTCCTATTTTTCTTCTGCAAGTTTTTTCACGGGCACCTTTACTATTTTTTTTTCAAACTGAAAATCGTCACAGGGTGATCGAATTGCACGATTCATTCTGTATATATGTATGTACCTGTGACCAACAGAACAGCGGCGCGGTCTAGGCCGGGCTTCCGCGGCGCATTTACATAACGACTTTTTTGGCACGGGGTGGCTCGTTTTTGTCGGCCGGGAACGCGAACGTGGTCCGGAGGCGGAGAGACGCGTCGCGACGGTGAGAAAAACCTGATCCCACCGCGGCGAAACCCTGGAGGCTCGCGTACCCGGGTCATCGTTGTCATTGTCGTCGTGGTCGTCGTGGTCGTCGTGGTCGTCGTGGTCGTCGTGGTCGTCGTCGTGATCGTGGTCGTCGTCGTCGTCGTAGTCGTTGTCGTTGCGGTCCGTACGTTCTCTATGGACAAGGATGACCCGCGGGACCGGTCCAGCGATTTTCGAGAGAAGAAAAAAAGTAATCGTGGCAAAGAGAAATTATATGACGATTCACAGAGATGGGCGTCATTCGGATAAATTTCATTTTCACATTAAACTGGCGGAGATTGTAGCCGCGTGCGATATAGAATCGAGCGTTTCAACGTTTTTGATTTTGTATCGAAAAATGTTATATGTATAATTCATTTATAATCAAAGCGATAGAAAAATTTAGTATGTTATTTCGATAAAATATTTGTAATCCTTTATATGTGCATTTGATAAAATAAATAATATAATAATACCCATTATTATCTAACATAAATAATGTAATAATTCTCCCCCCTCAGCTATATGTATTATATCATTCTATAAAAAATTGAGAGAGAGAGAGAGAGAGAGAGAGAGAGAAAATTGTGATTTATAAAAAAATTACGTTCTAATTTAATACCAGAGAATGAAAAGAAAGCGTCGTTAGTAATTTTATTCATGATAGAGGTGAAACAAATATATTTAAACCTGTTTGTTGGAAAAAGAGAAACGCGAATTCCGAAACGGAGAAATTCCACGCAGCGGAATCACCGTGTGTTGTCGTGCCGACAACTCTGAGATTACCATTGTTTTCTATCCTTGGATATGTTTTACGATCATTGTGCCAAGAATTAACCCAGGTTCTCGATGCCCGGAGATGGAGAAAAACGGGGAGGTATTCGCAAGGAGAACCAGATTAGACGCGGCCACGGCGAAAAAGAGAAACGGCGCGGCGCGGTGGGGGCGGCGCGCTAAATCAGAAGCGAATCCGAACTCTGCGGACGCGCCGCGCCGTCATCCGTCATTCGTCATTCGTAATGCGCATATAACCGTCATAGTCCGCGCGATGCGATGAATGCGCGTGCAAAAAACCGCGCCTCAATTAAATGTGTTTCTCGGTATAATTATAATATTAAGAAACGTTTGGTCAATGTGTGAGTCACACATGGACCGCTTGATATGCGCGCCGTTTACAACGAGAAAGCTATAACAAATTTCGAATAATACAAAAGGAAGTGGTTCATCTTGCGAAACGAGAGGAATGGATTTACCATCAATCTCTCATCTTTGCGAATTTCTCTGAGATTTCAAACGATTATGCATTTAGTCGCAGCTAATAATTACACACGCGATAATATTGATATTATTAATGAGATCGAGAAGTCAGATTATACAATTATAGATTCATGAAATTAAAATCGCGTAAGAAGTATAAAACTGACGCGTTACATTCAATAATTTCGCAAACGCATATGTCGATATGTCGATTTACTAACGCGAATAAGTTCGCGATTGTTTGATTGGAAGATAAAAATAGAATAGAGATTAAAAAAATAATTGGAATAAAAATTTCTAAAACGAGAAATTCGTCTCTTTAACCCTTTGCTTCAATCGTATATTTCAGTAATCTCACAAATTATGTAACATGCATAGAAGGAAACGAGCTTCCGCAAAGATTTATGCAGCCATAATACTTCGAGAAACATTTTCGGGATCGCTAGAATATTTATAAATAGTTACAAATTCCTATCGAGCTAGATTGGACCATAGGAGCGGCTGAAACGAAATACGATGTCGAGTCAGACTCGATATAGGATATAGGACCGCAAAGGATTAACTATAACCAGTGAAAGAAAAGCATTTCGAATCCTGCGGGAACGTCGTCGAGTACATTATATCTTTTTCGCGCGAGTTCGACTCATGATTGCTCTCTCTCGAGAGAGAAAATGATTCCCGAGAAAATCACCATGACGATATCCCGTGGCGAAAGAAGACCGAATTGTCGCAACGGGAGTCAAATGACGATTGCGACGAATCGAATTCGAGACTACGAGACTAGGACTCGGACAAAAAATTCGAATAAATTGTACGATTAAATTGTCCAAGCAGTTCGAAAAGTAGAAATAGAAAGAAACATGCACATTTCCGAAAATATTAAGCGACTCAAAGATCGATTTAAGGAGGAAATTTGTAATGTTTCAATTATTCGACTATCGGGACATTCCGGAAATTAATCGGGAATAATTTCACCGAGTGTCGTAAACAATGTAGAATGAAAAATGATTCTTAAGGCTCCTGCACAATCGAAAATTGTGTGGGGGGGCTTTTACGTTAATGATAGAAACACGACGCAAAGTTCTCTCTCGCATTTCTACCGAAAATTAAACTCTGTTAAATTTTTTCGGTTTCTATCGATTTCTTTGCGAGACGAATAATGAATATCGATGGATATCAAGATCACGATAGATGACACAGCGATTGCGAAAGAGAGAAGTCGCTGGACCGTGTCACGATTTCGTCATAAATGTGCGCCTGCCATTTTTATTATACATCTTCCATTGGCAAAAAGACGCAATATTCGTTACAGACGATATTAAAAACGCAGGATAACAGTGTGGAAAGTTATCGATAAACGAAAAGAGAGTAAAAGGACTAATAATCCACGTGAGATTAATTAATAAGATATTTCAATGTTATTTACAGCACTAGCGCACTATCGCTACTGAATGTCAAATTTTAACGTAAATAACGCAAGCAATTGGAATAACGAAAGATGTAATTGAATAAAATTTTATTCAAATGAATAAATCTCATTTGACTTATTGTCCGCCGTAAACCACGGAAACAAGTGCACTTGTCATTGGAGAAAACTGGGAAATTCGTGCTGAAGGTGAATACACCACGGATAAGAAGAAGGAAGATATAATGGGGCGAAAAGAGGAAACGAAGGAAAGACGCGCGCGTAGGGGTGAAGGAAAGCCAGAGGAAGGGAGGCGAAAAGGTCAGACTAGAAAAGAGACGCGGAACACCGTATAAACGGGGGCGAGTCGAAGGCGCCCGGAGTATGGACACGATGGAACCAAGAAGGTTTGTCAGAGAGACGAGGCAAGAGACGGAGAAGGAAGGCAGAGTTGGCGATGCGCGCTCTTTGTCCGATACTCGACGAAGAACGGACGCTCTCCTTTGCTCTTTCTCTCTCTCTCTCTCTCGCCTCTCTGGTCGCGCAAAAACGAGTCTAGTTTCTTAGGAGCGCGCACTGCCTTCTCTCTTTCTCTCCCTCTCTTTGCTCCACGCTCCGTTATCTTCTCTCCTTTCCCCAGCGAGATGTGGCGGAGTGGCGTGGCGGCGGTTAGTATTTCGCTTTTTGCCGGCATTGTAATCAAGGAAGGGTTAGGTAAGTTTTTGTCACCCCGCGCGCTGCCCCTTTCTCCCTCCCTCCTTCCTTCCCTCCGACTCCTCTCCTGTACAAAACATCGGGCAGATGGACTGACTCGCCGTTCGAATCTTTCCC
>NW_021849067.1:643838-651575 GCF_003651465.1 Formica exsecta | reverse complement strand
TTTCCCTATCCCCTTTCTCCTCTTCACCGCGCGCTTTACTCGCGGGTTGCTCCTCAGCCTCGTTCCTTATCCTTCGCGTCCTTTTACCCCGCTTCGCTACAGCAGCCCCTTACACGCCCGTTTCTCTTTTTATACCTTGTGCCACTTTGCACCACCACTCGTACGCGCCTGTCCTTCCTTGCCCCCGTAACATCCTTCCCCTTGTTCTCTCTCACTCTTTCTCTATCTCTCGTACAATGTGTCTTTGTTTTCGTCTATTTCGCTCTCTCTCTCTCTCTCTCTCTCTTGGTTCTCTCATTCCTTCCTCAAACCACGCCAAAACTCTCTTCTCAGGACGTTCAAGGAACCTTCCCTTGAAAGAGTATATGGAAAAAGTGGATTATCGCTCGATTAACGAGAAGCCGAAAATGTCGTAACGTATATTTAAAAGATCATAAGGCAAATATGAATTATGGATCGATGAAATTGGTGATATTTTCGGTTAATTTGTCATTTTTCAACATTACGTATCTTCTAGAAAACTATATTTTAATTTATGTTATAAAAAGATACGTCAAAATACATCTCTTGTACTAATATAGCTCTACTTGAGAAATAAAATAATGTAAATCAAAGTATTGATATTTTTCGAGAAAAATTATTAAAGATGCATGGATGCTCGTTTTGATGACTCAAAAAATAAATAGAAAAATGTATCGAATAATTAATCGTCGGATACGAATTTTGTTCGTCACTCTGTTTTGCAGGCAAATTATTTATTTATCCTTGTTGAGAGTACTAAACGGTTTCCCAATGGAGGTTTAATATCGTCATTGGTATTGGTCGGATGTACGATCTTAAGTCACAAGGGTGCGGCCCATATCCCAACCCCTCCGTGAGGGGTAAACCTACTCTATCTTATGTCACACTTTCTCCGATCGCTGTTGAACGACCCTAATATTTCGAGGGTACAATACGCGCCATTTTAAAAACATCATCATGAGACGTTCACTGTTACTATCTCGAAAATATTAGAGCATTTTGAAAAACTTAATTATATTTATTAAATCTTCTTAAACAATTTTTTTACACATCAAATACTTTGAATATTTACTTTTTTAAAATAAAATGTAATTAATTAATATTAATTCAATATTTATTTTATAAAAGACGTAAATTTGCAAAAAAGATTATTAAATAATTATACATACATGTCTCAGATTTGTTAAAATATTCTAAACAAATAAAATTGTAAGAAATGGTTTTTCTTGAACACAATAATAGTTAAAAATTTAAGATATTTGTAAAAAAAGGTGTTTTTATATATTTTTATCCAACTAGTTTTTTAATTAATGTGAACAAGTCTAGATACAAATTTATAGTCTCCACTTTATAATGCTTAGTTTTTATTAACTTTGACATTATATATAAATATGTTGAGCAATAAATGCACGATAAAACACAAAAGAATAAAGGAATTTGGAGGTCGACTTGAGAATATTGGATTTTGCAAAAAATTATAGCCTGATCGAATAACAAAACTAAGTATCTCTTTTTTCTCTCTCAGCATTTTCAAGAAAATAAATCAATTATTATATATATTAGTGAATTTTTAAAAAATTTCTCGTGTGTTTCGAAATATATTATTATATATATCGATAAACAATCTTTTCCGTGTTTTTCTAATTAGATAATAATTGTTGATGTCATTTGGCTTTCCATTTTACAAAAATGTCTCACTTGTTTATATCAATTGTAGTTTTTTAGCAATATCTCAATTAAATCTTCAATGTATTTACAAAAAGATTCAGTTTTAAATTCAATGTCTTTTTTACTATCGTTATGTTAAAGAAATGAAATATTTGTTTAAATAATAACCCATCAAAAATAAAAAATTGCGTTATCTCAACCTTTATCTTATGCTTTGCTCTCAAGTTTTATAAGACGCGCATGCACACACATACAAGGAGAAAGTTTTTTTTTATTTAAATAAAAATTTTATTGAGAGACTGTAAAAAGCCGGTTTCCCACAGACCTCTTTTGAATAAATGGTTTTTTTCTTTTACGGAAGACCCTTTTTTGGCGTAGAAACGAAAGGGTTAGCCGCTGAGGGGTTCTTTTTTTCAGCGAACGAGCTCATCACCTGCGGGAACTAATCGACGTGTCCATTGTCAACGTTAATCTGTATCTACACCTGTAGTCAACTAGGCGGTACAGATCCCGTCATCATTCATGCGCGTTTATTTCATAAACTATGGATATGTCAGCAATCGCGAATCAATCATTAATTAAAGCAAAAATATTAAAAACGTGTATCAAAAAATTTAAATATAAAATGTAAGGAAAATTTTAATATAAAATATAAAATATAAAAAGAATATAATATCAGGTATGTGTGTATGGATTATGGAGAGAAAAAAAAAATATATATATAATATTCTAATATAGAGAGAGAGGAAAAATTTACAAATCTACATTCTTGCGTCATACGAATGACGTAAGCGAGTGTCTTATCGAGATGAAACGAGTAATTGTGCCACTTGAAGGAAATGACTGATCGTGGGATACTCTAGAAAGACATTGTCCTTCATCCCGACGAGCGAACGTAATATCTTCGCGTGTGACTCATGCAGATCGAACGGCCCCGAGTATAAAACGGAGAAAAAGTTGCCCCCGTCGTCGTCGTCGTCGTCGTCGCGGGGGCCCCCACGGCGGCAAAAACCGAAGGAACGTCCTCTACGGGGGCAAAAACTCGACGGGAAAGGAACAGAGAGGAGGTAGCAGCGCACCGGAATTCCTCCCGAGGCTTCCACTTTTTTCTCCCTTCTTCCAACCGGTTCCTTTTTTTGTTTTTTTATCGCTTTCTATCGCTCGCTATCTCGCACTAAAGGACGATGATACGCATATGTGCCGAACGGTGGGGAGGATAAAGAGTTCGCGGGTTATCGGGGAGAGGCTCGGGATGGACTCCGAAAACAGATACGAGCAGACGCGGGCGCATCCGAGCATCGCTCTGCCGGATTATCGCTTAGAACAAAAAAAAAATGCAGACAAACGGGGAGTCTCGTCGCCCTTTGTCCGCCGATAGGGATAGGGTGTGGAACTGAGACCCACAAGCCTTTTAATTTATTCGCGCACCTCGACGCGCTCCTGTGGGAACTGGGAACGCGACAGCGACCAACACCGCGCGGAATCAACAAACGATAAAGAGAAACAAAGCCGACAACGCGATGATGAGAATAAAGGATGGTCGTTATCTATCATTTGCAACATTTCTAGACGATTGTCCACACTTGCTCGTTATTATACCGAAGAAATTTTCAAATGTCGAAAACCAAATATACGAAATATACGTAAATAAAGAGATTTTTTTTTAAACATTTATTAAAATTAAAAATTTATATATATTATGATAACTTTGTTATATTTTATTCGGCATGCTATATATTTTTCCATTATCAAATTTAAATAGTACAATTTTGAACCAAAAAAAAAAAAAACAATTAAAAAAATAAAACAATTTCTAACATAAGCCTAATCACTTTTGATAAAAATCATAAAGAATCCAGATTTATTTGCCCCGGGCAGATGAAACCTCGCTGCTGAAAGGGTGAAGAGAAGTTTACGGCTCTCTCGCAACGGTCGGTCAGCATAAGATGTACAAACGGAAAGGCGTACCGTTCTCGTCTTTGTACAAGAGCCGCGAACCCCCATTCACGTTCGTCGCTCGAATTAGGCGCTTATTCGAATGCAACCACCCACCGGCCGTACCTTGGCACCGCGATCGTATTCAGATTAGGTTCTCCGGAGGATTCTCTTTGATTCCGGATCGCGAACGGTCGTCCACCGGGCGTGAACGTACACAAAACCCGGAGCGATTCGATCGGAAGGAGAAAGCCTCGGGATATAAGCAGCTGCGTTTCCATTGCGTAAGTTAGGCACGCGCTATTATCATGTCGCACCAGTTTCACATTATATCGCCTTATTAACCCTAGAATGGTAATGTTTCCGGAAGTAATGCTATTGATAATAAGAAGCCAATTTTTCGCATGCTTGAAATATCGCAGTTAAATGTCTCTCCTTTCATTTATTTTCTTCTCCATTATTAACATAATTGAGAAACGATTATGAAAATCTTTATCGCCAAGTGGGGGGAGGGGGAGAGGAGGCTAAAGCGCGCGCGCGCGGCAAAGGATAAGATGAAAATATTAATGACCACTGAACGAACGGCCGTAATGAGCGTAATAATGTCTGATATGATTCTATCGATTACGTTCATTGTCAGTCAACATAGTTAACGAGACGAATCATTCGCATGTAAGTAAATTACGATGCGATAAATTACCATTAACATTTTCAATGTTATATGCTTCGTCAAAGAGTTACGTTCTAATATTGAATAAAAATGTAAAAAAGATTTTAGATGGAATTAATTTATACTTTCTGATATTATTGATCAAATAAATGTGTTAATATCGTATCGTGGATATAAAGCAGCATTGAATATAAAAAAAAAAAAATATGTATATCAATGCTAAAGATAATTAAGAATATACATATATGAAGACAAGTTTTTTTTTGACGCGATTAATCGTATCGCGCGTTTGACTTGACTTTTTTTCCCTTTTTTATATAACACTTGCATCGGCGGCGCAAATTTTCCGACGTTGTAATGCGCAACTGGAGAGAGAACGCGAGCGAACACAGAGAGTGGTCGAGCTCTCTTATGCCCGACGCAAAAAAGCTACGCTCGCCAAGTTTTCTTAAGCGAAGGCACGAGTACGCGGCAAACTTGCCGCAAAAAAGCGAGAGCTTTTTCGCCGTGCATCAGCGCCAGCAGCTCCGGCGTCGATACGAGCCCCTTTTTATCCCGTATAAAATGTATAATGTCGCCTATCAGTCGTGTAGTAATAATAACGCGGCGCATAATTACGATAACTTTGATCTGTCTTAATAATCTCATACTCGATTGAAGATATTCTTGTCCAAAAGAGTGATAACATAATATAATCATAATAATATTCGAATAAAAAATTAAATATTTATCAATGCAAAATATATATACATAAAGATGACACGCGTAGACGAATGCAATGTGAAATAAAAATAATGAATGTAACCATTTTAGAAAAATGTAAGAGAGAAAGAAAGATGGAAAAAGAAATGCGAAAAAGAGAGAGCATTATTGCTTTCTGTCGCAATTTCGTCTTTCGCAGAAATATCGCGGGCAAAACCAGGCGCTTTTTGTCATGTACATCGTCACCGTCGTCACCATCGTCGTCGATGGTACATAGTCAACATCAACACGCTTACACGACTGTGCCGGATTGGCCGTTTGTAAAAAATCGGCAAAAACGCAGCGCGCAATACTTGCACGCTGGCCATGCCGGCGGAAGAAACTGCACGGTTTTGCACGACGCGACGCGAGACGCACCGCGCCGCGCCGTGAATCATGTTGTTGCCGCATCGCGCGAATGGGCAGAACCCGACTTACACATTTACTACAACACTCGCAAGATATCGAAAGAGATCATCCAAGTGTTATTAATATTATCGGAAAAAAAAAAAAAAAAAAAACACGATTGAAACTGAGATGTTACAAATCTTTATACAAAGTATGAAAAAGTATATATAGGTAGAATATTCACAAAGATACCAAACACAGTCTTGATACGTTGCGTATATCAGTATCGTTGAGAATAATTTGATAATAATATCGAATCTTGCAAGTAAAATATGCCTCGCGCGTGAAATATAACTCGCGAGATAAAAATATTGTGTTTTTAATGAGTATGTTTTTGCCGTTTACTAATTACTCGCTCCGCTTGTTCCCGCTTTGTCACGCTAATGTTGCTTAGTAGAAACGGTAAACATTTCCCGCAAAAAGCGTCAGGGGCGTTACATAGTATCGTGTTGTGCGATATGCTACTTTTAATCATAGCGTTTCTATGAAATTATACCACTTTGGTTTTTTACTCCGATACTCATACGGAATAATATAAATTATATCTTGGCAAGAGAAAGAAAGCTTCTATCAAATACCATACCGGTATTTGACAAAAGACAAAAACAATAGCTAACCGGCATTCTTTAGAGAGGTAAAAATCGAGGAAATCGACGAAAGCGATAAATAGCGATGTAAGAAGCCACGTCCCAAAGAATTTTCGAAACAAGCGACATATCGAACTCGGTCGAGAGCTTTTTATCGCGATGCACCGAGTTGCGCGGTAAAACGCCCCAAGTAGACGAAGAAGAGCTCGTCCGCAGTTTCGTCGAGATGGAAGAAGAAAAATCTTGTTTTTCTGACGCGAGAGAGAGAGAGAGAGAGAGAGAGAGAGAAAGAGAGAGAGAACTGCAAGCTTTTTGTCGCTGGCATGACTCATCCAGTTTTTCGACGAGAGAGAGAGAGAGAGAGAGAGAGAGAGAGAGAGAGAGAGACACACACACACACACACACAAACACACACATGTACACAAAAGCGCGATAGCCCACGATAGCTCCTCGGTCGAAACTTCTTCGCTTCGTCGGGAGGTAACTGCTGGCGATTACATTTCTTGCGTAAACCCGCCTGCGAGAGAGCAGCATTTGCGATCGAAATGCGACTCGTGCGCACGGTTTAGAAACGAGTTCGCGGATATATGAGTACAATAATGGTCCAATCTACAAGAAATGAGGAAATAAACTCATCTCGCGGCTAAATCCCTTACATCAGAATCTCTATACAAAAGTGGCCTCCTCAGTTTCTTCTTAATAAATGGGTGCGATAAATGCTTTTTGTGCACTGTCCATAGCTTCCTAGATCAAAATACTGTCAAATTATCTTCAATTTCTAAGAATAGAAGTTTTAAAGAGTTTACACCATTTTTTTTTTTTTTTTGTAAAAATTTATAAACTTTATGATAAATATACATTTAAAAAAAAAAAATATATATATATATATATTATATTAAAACTTTATCTACACGTGTTTATATTCTAGACTAGAATATACATACTCTATGTATAAAAGTTGATTACAATATATATCTATATGCATTATATAACGTGTATGTAAAACCAAATTTTTTAAATAGACACAATCATCCTACTGTGTGTTTTTTCTTTATAATTAAACGTTTTATTTTATTATATTGAAACAGAGAGATGATATATGAGTACAATAATGGTCCAATCTACAAGAAATGAGGAAATAAACTCATCTCGCGGCTAAATCCCTTACATCAGAATCTCTATACAAAAGTGGCCTCCTCAGTTTCTTCTTAATAAATGGGTGCGATAAATGCTTTTTGTGCACTGTCCATAGCTTCCTAGATCAAAATACTGTCAAATTATCTTCAATTTCTAAGAATAGAAGTTTTAAAGAGTTTACACCAATTTTTTTTTTTTTTGTAAAAATTGCACTGTAGCAAATTAATGAAAAATGAAAAGCAACGAAGGATTGGACCATTATCGCGCTGAATATTCCTATATTTAATATTTAAAATATTTGGGAGAAGCTATCATTATTATTAAAACAGATAAATTAAACGTTCCGTACAAAAATATCTCAAATTTAGACAGGATGTAATCAAATTAAAGATTATCGAATATATCTACTACCAATGTAATAAAATTAATAATCACGATTATAGAGTATTCAGTAGTCCATTGATAAAAATAATTGCATAAATAATAATTTAAAATAATTATTAATCATGATTGAGTAATCTATTAGAAATTAATTTGATAAATATACATTAAAAAAAAAAAAAAATATA
>NW_021849067.1:642863-643661 GCF_003651465.1 Formica exsecta | reverse complement strand
GTGATATAAACTTTATGATAAATATACATTTAAAAAAAAAAAATATATATATATATATATTATATTAAAACTTTATCTACACGTGTTTATATTCTAGACTAGAATATACATACTCTATGTATAAAAGTTGATTACAATATATATCTATATGCATTATATAACGTGTATGTAAAACCAAATTTTTTAAATAGACACAATCATCCTACTGTGTGTTTTTTCTTTATAATTAAACGTTTTATTTTATTATTGAAACAGAGAGATAATATCTCATATTTTTCTTTATAAGTGGATAAAACGAAACAATAGTAAAATGCATGTGTCGCCTCGAAAATTACATTTTATCTTTTATTCCTTTTTTGCATTTCATATTTATTATTTAACTGTTAATAAAAAACAATTAGTAATTTGATTACCGCATAAATTTTTGAGCGTTTTAAAATCGTACACATGTACTATATTACGAATGTATAAAAAATTATATCGATATATATATATTTCTATATAGCATGTTTAATTTAAGTTGTATACACTGTTATTTTTTTGAATAATAGTTATATAAAAAAATAAGATTTATACAAAACGACTCAAAAGCAAATTTTAAATTAGTTTTTTTTTAAATATTGTCCATATGACAGTTTTATTATTTTAAATGGGATATCTATTTTACTACAGTTTTCTAAGGTTTTATGACAAGTTCGATAATGTGCGATAAAGTAAGATTTTCAATAGTCCTTCATAAGATATTGTCACTTGTGTCGCTTTTAGGTATGAGTGGAAAAACAGAGTGACTCTATTATT
>NW_021849067.1:634238-641717 GCF_003651465.1 Formica exsecta | reverse complement strand
CCCAATTTCTATTGTTATTATTATTTAAACAAACTCTATTATTTAAAAAAATAACTGAATGTAAACACTTAAACTAAATCCACTTGTATAAGTTTCATCACAATTATATCCTTTATATACGCTTCCTAATAGTTAAATGGCGGCAAATAATTTTGAAAAGAACTTACAGGTGCCGTTGACATTTCTGCCGAGTATCCTAGGCACGGCGGCGACCGGCACGCCGGCTGATTGTTGATGGTTGCTGGAAGAATTGGCCACAACGACGACGGGATTCTGCGAGACGCAGGATGCGGACGCGAGGGTCGCGACGACGGTCGTTCCGCCGCTGCCGTTGCTGATAGCGGTTACGGGGGTGCTCGGCGTGGAAGGTATCGGCGAGGGCGTCGCGACGCCTCGCGTCATTCCAGCTGCCGCCGCCGCCGCCGCCACCGCAACTGCTACCGATGTCTCTTCCGCGACCGGCGCACCGACGACCACGCGCGCGTCCATCGCGGCCACCGGTGCTACCTTGGTTTGCAGCACCCGCTTACGGTACCCCGACGAGCACGGGCTTCCAGATCGACCACTGCCGGTAGCATTCAACGAGGCGCATTCGATCGCCGCGCGTTTACGTCGGCCACGAAAACAATGTAACGCGAGCGACGAAACGAAACGAGAGCGGATTCCTCGTAGATCCGAAAAATCGTTTCCTCGATCGCGTTATCGCGCCGCGCCGATCGCGAGAATCATCGTCTCGCGACGAGACAATTCTTTATAGGTTAACTCGCGTTAAAAAAAAAAAAAAAATGAGAGAAAAGGAAAATATTGCGACTCTCGAAATTTGTGATCCTGGATAATAACAAATGAGATAATAATCGTCGAGTCGCGGAACGAGAGCACCACGTATGAACGTTAAGAAAAGAAGAGATCGTCACGCGTGCGGGACAGTGACACGGACACCGACGACGACGCGTTTCGAACGCTGGCGCGGTACACATTGCGCGCCGCGCGACGCGCGATGAATACACACGGCGTATCTTTCGCTTTCGCGCTGCCCCTCCCCTCCACTCGGTGCGGCGCGGCCGGCGCGCGGCACCGACGCACCTCTACCACCCACCAAAGGCATCGCGTCGCGGCGCGGCACGCCGCGGTCTCTGGGATCTGTCAAAGCGAATAATAATATGATCGAGAAATATATTTAACTTGTATAACACTTTTTCATCATTAATTTGCTATGAATGATGCGCTATAAAAACTATAGAGTAATTCGTCGTCGATACAATTGAAAAAGAAAGGATGATTTTAAAAAAACAAAAATATATCAAAAACTTATCAAAGATTTAACTGTCAAAAAATTGATAATTTTTCCTTCTAATGATTGTTTAAATATAAAAAATGCAAATCTGCGGGAGATATACGCTTGAGAGGAAAAATTAAAACTAGGACGTCCCATATGTCACGGACAAAGCATAGTAAACAACGGTGATTGCGTTAATAATAAATAATCGAGAGATGGATATATACGAGTACCGCGTTTTTGTTTACCTTTTGTATGTTACGTATAATTTTAGAGCGTTGACGGAGAACTTGAGAACGGAAAGCCTGCAGTTTCCTTCCAATGTATGAAATGCCATAAATTATTAATTTAAAGCTTGATATTAATTATTACATTACATTTCGTATAACACTTTCAACATTGATGAAATAATCGATTTTAATCCTTTATGGAGAACAGAGTGTTAAATATTTTCTCTGAAAAATTTAAATATTAATTATTCGTGATTTAAATTATCGTATTTACAATAATTTCTTTATTACATTTGATGAAATTTTCACGGACAAAGATTATTTTGTATCTTTATAAGCAAATAATAGTATCCCGTTTAATCAAAAACACATTAATAAATACACAAAACACGTGTAACTACGTCTAAAAATTAAAATGCGCGTAACGACATGTCCTAGAGTCAAAGAGCAAAAGCGATCTCTACTTTTGCCCGTGACGGATAATTAGCATCGTTGCCCAGCAGCTCGTAACCCCGGCCAGGCCAGGGGGTTAAAATCAAGCTAGGGCACGCCGATTGCGACGAGCCATCGAGGGCATCGGGGCCATCGGGGCGACGAGAGGCGTGGCCGCGCGAATCGGCCAGAGATCGCGCTCTGTGCAGACTCCAGCACCGGGCACCGGGGTCCACAGCAACCAGCAACGATGCGAAAACCGTCGTTTCCCCCCTTCATCTCTCCTCTTCCGCTCGTCTTACCGGTGTCGTCGTGGTATACACAAGCTCCTCCCCGGCTCTCGTCGCGGCTATCGTAAAAACGCGCCCCCTGCGCGCCTCATGACGGCGGGGAACGACTGGAGGAATGAGGGGATGGAACGATGGGAAGGGCGCATCGTAAAAGCCCATCTTCCCTCGTACCCCTTCCTTTCTCCCTCTGCGCCCTCCCTTAGCCACTGCACCGTGCAACCCCTGCGAAATATACGCCTGCCTCTTTACCTATCTACACGCGGAGAAACCGACATTTTTACAGGGTGGTACCCGAAATCCTCAGCATGTGGTTCCCTATAAAATTCACGTCTTACCTCTAGAATCTTCTTTCTCACTCTTCGCTCCTTTCGCCCCTTTTTAGGCATGCATGCCTCAATATTTCGACGTTAAAGGGTCGCCACGCGAGGGGTACAAGAAAATCGTGATAGAAAATGTTCACTTAGATAATCCTCATGTCTTTGAGATATAATGCGCCGAAAAGTGATAAAAAGTTTTAAAACTGCAATAATTTTGAAATATAGATAAAAGAACGTTTTTCTTTAGTATGTTACATGTTAAATGTGTACATTTAATATATATAATCAAAATATTAAAAAAAATTAAAAACTTTTCTATCTTTTAAAAATATATGTATGGTATAGCATTGTATACAGATTGTGCATACATCCGATAGTATCGTTGGAACAAAATTCCAAAAAGTATTATTGGAAATTATTGGTACAAAATTGTGATAAAGCGTATTCTTTGACCGATCGCTTTCAATTCAGATTATTAACATTTTCATACATCATCACTGAAAAAAAATGACTTTAAACTGTCACTTCAAAAGTGACTTTAAACTCAAAAAATATCTATCGCAAAATTTTTTTATCAACAGTTATCTTTTTCTTTCTTTTTCTCTCTTTTCCTCTCCTTTCCTTCTCTTCCTTCGTTCTCTAAATTCGCAATAATATTAAATTGAATATAGAGTCGCTCTCTCGAGACATAAAATTCTCGGAATCTCGGTTATCTCTTAAAAATATTTCCCTCCTTCTTTTCTCAACTCTTTCTTTTAACCATCCTTCATCGCTTCTCGCTACTGCGGACTATTCTTTTTCCTCCTTCGTCGACATCACTGCGATTCTTTTTGCCGCCACCCTCTGCTCTCCTCTTTTATTTTTGCCCACCATCCTTTTTCCTCCCGTTCATTCAGAGTATGTTTTCTCTTCTCTGTGCCTCTCCTCGCTCTCTTCCCCACTCCCACAGCCTTTCTCCGGACCGGTAGGAAAAGCGCGCGAGAGAGACTTTTATTTTGGCACGTAGAAAAAGCAAGGCGGAAAGGGAGGTTTTGCCGGCAGACCGTTACTGCGAGGCGGACGTTTTTTGCGATAGCTCCGTAATCCGTGAAAGGGTGAGAGAACGCCGGTAGAAACCAAAGGCGTCGCGACGCTGGCTCGCTCGCTTATTCGAGATTTGCATAGAGCGATGCCGATTGCGCCTGCATTACAAGTGAATGTACCGTTAATTCTTAGATGATTTCACTTTTTTCCTATTTGTGTGTGCTGAGAAGATTATTCGTACAATACGAAAAAGGGATAATTTTGCACGAAAGAAATATAGAGAATATAAAATAGAATTGCCTTATATACAAAGTGTTTTCGAGAATAAAAATATTATTTTTATATGCACGTATACGTACATATATGTATATATTGTATTATCAAATATTATTTCATCATATATTCACACACATAGTACAGAAATTCACAACTTTGGAATATCTTGAAATGATCTCTATGATCTTAATTATTTTTACTCTGAACGTAAAAAGTATTAACTCTCTCTTATTCAGAAATACCAAAGTTATAAAAAGATTAATATGCGCCATATCTTTGGACGGTTCTAATTATAATAAAGTTTCCTATTTTTCTCTTTAAATGTGAAAATTAAAATCAAAATTATTATCCAAAATATATAATACTAAATGTGCGATATGAATACAAGCCTTAGGACATATCTCCGCATCGTGCGAGAGAAGAAAAAAAAAGTTAGCAGAACGTGCTTAACGAAGGAACATAGTTCCTTGGTTGGAAAATATGCAAATTTGCAGGAGGAGCCTGAGAAACACTTGGAAAGGGTCGCACGATGGACAATTTTTTGACCAAAGTATCCTAATGCTAATAGCAGAAAAACCGACAAAAAACGAAGGGGATAGGCAACCGGTGAACATTATTATGCGTGAGATTCCCGACTGAAATGCCGTAGATGATCGCAGCTGTTTCATTTCTCGCGGAAGTCAGGCGGGATCAAAATATCGTAATAATAATCTTATTTCGAGATGCAAAAATGTTTTTCAATACATATAGTTCTGATTGAAAATACGAAACGATTTTAACAAATTATCGTAAACCAACGTACATAATTAACAATCGCGAATTAAGAGATGCCGGCTTAATATAAGATGATATAATAAATCTTAATATAGTTATTAGAATTATTATATATAGTTATTAGAATTATTATTGTTAATTATCAATTTTTGATTAATTAAAAGGCATGGTAAATATAAGATGTTATTTTTTCCAGAAGATTTCTGAAATATATTTCTAGAAATAATTAATCATCTTATCATATCTTCTAAACAAGAAATATATTTTGTAATTATCATATATATTTTATAATTATCAAAGAGTTAGGATCTTTTCACTATAAGAAAAAGATTGTAGTTTTTTTTCTCTAGAAAATATATTTGAGAATCGTACTTACAATAATTTTCTTTATGTGCGTTACGCTATGTTTGATAACGTGCTCTCTTATAATACTGTTAGGATGTGTTCAGAAATCCTGGGCTCAAATAGTGTTTAATTAACCAATCAGGAAAAAGAAATCTTTGCTAATTTTGGTCCTGATTAGTCAATTAAATGTTACTCGGAACGCATCTTTATAAGAAGCGACCAATTATTTCGAATCGTATATTAATTTAATTAGGATGGTAACGCTCATCATCGATCGCATGTACCGCAATCGGTGTCCCACTTATCGCTATTACGTTAATTTACGTCGTGAGATATTTTTTCTCTTTAAAGAAGATTAATCCATTATTCGTACAATACGAAAAAGGGATAATTTTGCACGAAAGAAATATAGAGAATATAAAATAGAATTGCCTTATATACAAAGTGTTTTCGAGAATAAAAATATTATTTTTATATGCACGTATACGTACATATATGTATATATTGTATTATCAAATATTATTTCATCATATATTCACACACATAGTACAGAAATTCACAACTTTGGAATATCTTGAAATGATCTCTATGATCTTAATTATTTTTACTCTGAACGTAAAAAGTATTAACTCTCTCTTATTCAGAAATACCAAAGTTATAAAAAGATTAATATGCGCCATATCTTTGGACGGTTCTAATTATAATAAAGTTTCCTATTTTTCTCTTTAAATGTGAAAATTAAAATCAAAATTATTATCCAAAATATATAATACTAAATGTGCGATATGAATACAAGCCTTAGGACATATCTCCGCATCGTGCGAGAGAAGAAAAAAAAAGTTAGCAGAACGTGCTTAACGAAGGAACATAGTTCCTTGGTTGGAAAATATGCAAATTTGCAGGAGGAGCCTGAGAAACACTTGGAAAGGGTCGCACGATGGACAATTTTTTGACCAAAGTATCCTAATGCTAATAGCAGAAAAACCGACAAAAAACGAAGGGGATAGGCAACCGGTGAACATTATTATGCGTGAGATTCCCGACTGAAATGCCGTAGATGATCGCAGCTGTTTCATTTCTCGCGGAAGTCAGGCGGGATCAAAATATCGTAATAATAATCTTATTTCGAGATGCAAAAATGTTTTTCAATACATATAGTTCTGATTGAAAATACGAAACGATTTTAACAAATTATCGTAAACCAACGTACATAATTAACAATCGCGAATTAAAAGATGCCGGCTTAATATAAGATGATATAATAAATCTTAATATAGTTATTAGAATTATTATATATAGTTATTAGAATTATTATTGTTAATTATCAATTTTTGATTAATTAAAAGGCATGGTAAATATAAGATGTTATTTTTTCCAGAAGATTTCTGAAATATATTTCTAGAAATAATTAATCATCTTATCATATCTTCTAAACAAGAAATATATTTTGTAATTATCATATATATTTTATAATTATCAAAGAGTTAGGATCTTTTCACTATAAGAAAAAGATTGTAGTTTTTTTTCTCTAGAAAATATATTTGAGAATCGTACTTACAATAATTTTCTTTATGTGCGTTACGCTATGTTTGATAACGTGCTCTCTTATAATACTGTTAGGATGTGTTCAGAAATCCTGGGCTCAAATAGTGTTTAATTAACCAATCAGGAAAAAGAAATCTTTGCTAATTTTGGTCCTGATTAGTCAATTAAATGTTACTCGGAACGCATCTTTATAAGAAGCGACCAATTATTTCGAATCGTATATTAATTTAATTAGGATGGTAACGCTCATCATCGATCGCATGTACCGCAATCGGTGTCCCACTTATCGCTATTACGTTAATTTACGTCGTGAGATATAGAAGCAAGAATACTTTGGTATCATCTTAAATGCTTCTTTTATTTAACATGCGATATAACGGAATTGTAACTCTACAGATGATATCACGTACCGATATTATATTTATTTCTGTAGGAAGACGCATTAGAAGATAATATTTGAAAATGGCAAGAATATACGTTAAAAGATAAATGTTATTCAATATGTCGATCGGTAAATATTCATTTACATTCTGTTATGTAAAATTGCGTAATAAAATTTTAAGACACGGAAAATGTATGTATATTATCTATATGTATACTCGTGTAAAAATACACACACACACAATTATTATAAAAATATAAGTTATCAAAACGTAAAAATGTAATCTAGCGGCGCTTATCGTAATAAGAGCCAAATGACATAGAGGTAATCAGTGTAATTGTAAAAATAAATGCACGCTTATGCTATTATTCTTAGTATAGTGAATTCTTGTCTACTACACTAGTCTTGGCCTCTACAAAGAAAAAGAAAAGAATTTTACCTTATATTTTAAAGAATATAAGCCTAAGAATCTTATCTATATCAACAGCAGATAAGTATGTAATGCATGTACATTATAAATAGTATACAATTTTAGCAATGTACAATACATATTAAAAATCTTTAATGAGAGCATATGTATATATATATA
>NW_021849067.1:603757-634119 GCF_003651465.1 Formica exsecta | reverse complement strand
TATATACATATACATATATATATGCGAGAATCGTATATGTAAATATGTAAAAATAGAACCAATTAAGCATTAAATAAAATCGAGCACACTACTGTCAATTACTGTAAATTTCTTATTTTATGTCTTGTTAGTCATTCACGAAAATAATTCATAAATGTGTGATCAACAAATTACATTCTTCCAATTTCTCTTCTACTCATAAAAGAGAGAAGGAGAGAATACAAAGAGTAATATACATTATGAAAATACTTAAAAAAAAAATTGGATTAAAAATAAATAAGATTGAAAGAAACACATTACATGAAAAATTCTTAAATTATGTCAATGATAAACACATATATCTTCAACTTATCTTAACACAAATAGTTTTTTAGGAACTTGTGTAGACTATATTCTTAAGTCCATTTTATAATTTTGCAAGCAATACATCTAATTATACGGCAGTTCACATTTACTAAAAGAGAAATTTACTTATAAGAAATAATTCTTTAGTATCGTAATACTTTTTGATAATTTTGCGATACTAATTGAACAAATACTCGCGTAGCTTTTATCCATTATAGAATACAAAATGTATGCAATTAAATTAACAAAGAAAAATATGCATCAAAATCGGAAAAAGGATACTTACGTATATTTTCTTGCAAATTCCGTGTAAAGTACGAGAATATACATATGAAAATACTTTATACGTTATTTTCCTCTTTCCGTCTTCAACATCTTAATGGAAGCATCGAAGGCAGTGTGAAAATTTATACACAACCGTATTCGTACCATATTGGGCTCCCGGTCTTTGGTTCCTTGTCAACGGGAGCTTCCGCGAGTACTTCATCTCGCGCTGCGTCCTTCATCGAATTACTACTGACGTTTTTGGATTCATTTATGACCGCCGATACTTTATTATAAATCAAAAAGGGCCGTGACTCAACTTGCGTTTCCGATTTTGTATTCGTCTCCATCTGTACAGCGTCGTTTCCTTGCTCCTGAAAGGATTCGTTTAGCAACCTATCCGTCTGCAATAATTATCATTATTCAATAATTATCTTAACAGATACTGTATTCGATGCGACGGGTTTTATTGTTACGTGTTGCACGATTATTGCAAAACAGTAACATTGTTATTGTTATTACTTACGGGTAAAGAAGCGGACGATGGTGGAGAATCGTCATTATAATATACCGTTCTTCTGGTACCAGCTTGTCCAAGCGCATCTGATCCGAAAACTTTACTCGGTCCTAAAATTGTATAAAGATGAGTTATTGATATCATCTGATTAAAATCATTTAAGTGAATATTTCTTTTGATAAATTATTTACCGGGTAAACGATAATCATCGGTACTCGCATCGGAATCATTCCAGCCTGTATCCGACTCGTACGTTTTACTATCCGATTGTTTGGGATCTTCAGTCCATGAGCGTCGATTCTAATAAACATTTACACTCTCTTTTAGATTAATCCATTTAAGAGTGATAATATGTGATAAATAAATATATATATATACATGTATATATATTAAATAGCAAAATAAATCGACGAAAAAAATCTATAATGTGAAAGAGATTGCACGAGGTCAATAAGTATATGAGAATAATATATAAATATAAACTTATATATAATGTATAAAAATATATAAAAATTCCTTTTGGGAGAATTTGTGTATATACAAAACTATTCAATAAATGAATAATTATTATAGTTACTTATAGTCACCTTATTAAGGAGCTCCGATCCAGCTTTCCTGACTCTACGAACTAAACTAGCCCCAAAACCTTTTCTATTTTAAAAACATACGTACAAATTATTATGAGAAAAAATTGTATCTTATATATAATTTAGAAAAAAGACACAGATTATATAAAACTACTAAACGTACTTTTTGGTAGTACAACTGTTCAATTTTCTATAGTGCTCCATAATCTTGTCCTCCAACTTTTCTTTTTGCCTATATAGATGATTAACCTTATCCCTGCAATACACACATCAATATTTTTTAAACATATTGTAAAATAAAAAAATTAATTATTCAGTTAAATGAAAATGTTTATAAATAACATGTAAAAAAATATGAAATATTAATTTTTATATAATATCAACTAAACCATTATACTAACGCAAACAATTTTTCTTCCATATGATAATGTTCTTTATCTTGAAGCGAATGCGTTAAAAGTTCGTGGTATTGCGCAAATAATAAACTTATATGCTCCATTAAGGAACGTCTATCATTATCCAATCCGGAATTCATTTCTAACAGCATCTAAAAAAGAATATACATTTGATATTTTTCATAAGACTAATCAATAAACTTGCTACATATACTCGCATTATATGTAATTATATTCGTACATCGCATCGTTCATTAAGATTATTGACTTCTATTTTTAAATCCGAACATTGTTCATCTTTGATACTAAGTTCGCCCTGCATTTCGGTTTGTTTTAGAGTCAAGCGATTCACTTCGATTTTATTCTTTCTGTGATCATCTTGCAAACTCCTATATTCTGCTTTTAATTTTTCACTTGCAGTGTATAGATTTCTGAAGTCATCCTAAAATATTGGTGTTATTACAATCTATGTATTGTACATTTATATCAATGAAACAAAGTATATATGCAAAAAATGGAATGTTTCAGACATTTACAAATAAGTACCTTCAACTTGGAATGCTCTCCTCGCAGATTATTTAAACTCTTTGTATTATTAACTAAGGCCTCTCGTTCAGATTGCAATGTTTCATTTTTCGCTTCTAATCGCTCGCAAGTCTCGCGCAACGTTCTACCTTCATTTTTTACATCTCTTAAATTCGATTTAAGGGCATCCCGTTCGCGACGTAGATTCTCATATTCATTATTTAGTTGTTCATGCAATGATTGCAAAGTGTTCTGATCATGAAGTAGCGCGGAATATATATGCTGTTGCGTGCTGCGTTCTTTCAAAAGCTAAATATATACGATAATTACAAACAAAATTCGCATAAATATGCAGATTACAAGCGCAGTGCAAGAGTAAAATAAGATACAAAAACTAAGAAAAACGGAATATACATACCTCTTCTTTCTCCGCGACAAGCTGCGAATTTGCCAGTTGTAAAGCGGTATGTTGCGCGGTTAATGAATTGATTTGCGATTGTAACGTTGTTATGTGAACTTCAAGTTTCATGTTCTCAGACTGTAACTGCTCCATTGCCGTTTTAGACAGCGATAATCTTGTTTGCAATTGTTCCAGTTCTTGCTGAAAATGAATAATAAAGTATAATATAGTAAATAACATATAATAATTTTTACATCTTTAGAATATAAATATATACTTTTAAAGGTTCCATCATAGTTTCCAAAGCCTTATTAAAATCGCTTTCTTTTTCGGTATTGGATGTTGATTCAGATGTCGTTTTCTCACTGTTCTCTGATATGAACGACTTTTTAATGTGATTTATTATTTCTGGTGTTTGGGCAATTCTACAACAAATTTACACATATAATATGGAATGTAGTGAGATGAGAAAAAGAATCTCTTTCTCACATAAAATTTTATTTTATTCACACCTTTCCAATATAGTTTCCAGCGGTTGAGACAACAATACACTATCGCTAAGGCCAAGTTTCTCTAGAACAGTATACAACTGTTGATTGCTAAGTTTTTCTGCTACGAGATTAGACTGAAGTATCTCTAAAGTTTCTCTATCAATCGCAGCTCGTGAATCGAGTTCTTTGCTAGATCGTTCAATTTCTTGCAACCTAAAATAATAATTGTTTCATAACATTCACTGGATTAGATTAGGTATTAATTATGACAATAATTTATTATACAAATGATGAATTTTTTTAAATGTACCTTGATATTTGTGTAAGATAATCCTGTAATTCCTGCTCAAGTTGCAAGATTTTTCTCTCCAAGACTTCTATCATATTTGTTGCTTTATCTAAAGCTACATCTTTCTCCTAAAATATTATTCAAAATTATATATGCTATATGTTATATATACTATTATATATGCTATATATACTATACTTATAATACAGCATGTTTAGTTAATATTTACTTCAATCATTTCTCTGCATTTGTAAAGATCGCGTTGTGCGGCATCTTTTTCTTTTTCTATCGTTGTTAATCTCGATTCAAAATCAAGGCACCTGAATTTAATATCATTGACATTATTCGCAGCAAGTTTCAATTTTTCAACTTTTTGATTCGTCATTTCCAATGTACGTTCCAACTCGTCATCGCGTCGTTGCACGCTCTCCAATAATAATTGAACACGTTGCTTTTCTTTCACTGCTACATCATAACTTTTTTCTAATTCCATCATTTTCGCATGATGAGTCTAAAGATGGCAAAGAGAAATGCAAAATAATAATATAAGTATATTATTATTGAAATAAAATGTTTAGAAAAGTATAATTTGTTCCAACATACTTGAATTTCTTGTTGTTGTTTTTCAAAAGAAGTTCGTTGATTTTTAAGAGTGTTTTGAAGTTTTTTGTTTTCTTCTAATGCTTGCTTGCAGACCAATTCCAAATCGGTATTTTGTTGCATAAGTCTTTCTTTATTATCATTCAATGATTCAATCTTCAATGAAAGCTTCTTTATCTCTTTTTCCAACTCCAAAATGCGAGATGAATTTTCGTAAAAGGAACTTTCTTTCAATGAATCGATCAAAGTGTTTAAACGACGATTTTCCAACTCTAATTTTAATGCTCGCGTCTGAGCATTACTCGTTAGTTGTTCAGACAGTCTATTATCATCATGTACTAAATAAATTAATCACATTTAGTCTTATTTATTAATAATAATAATAATAATAATAATAAAAAGATATTGTGTTACTCTATAATATATCTCAAGATGCAGAATTTGATAGATCACCTGGTTCTTCGGAATCACTAGATCCTGTTAATGCGGCTTCGCTAGCAGCAGCTTTTGTTAATTGATGCAATTGTGTATTTTCCTCAACAAGTTCTTGATATTTTTCTTTGTCAGCAGCACGTTCCTGAAAAAATTATTTTTAATTTGCTCTAATTCCTTAATGTGCTCTTTCTTAGGTATAATATTGCAAAACTCTTGAAATTTCTTACCAATGCCATATCATTAAGTAACTGCTTATATTTAATGATTTCAGATTCGAGTTCCAATACTTTGTCTGCTCTATTTCTTGATAAGCTTAATTGTTCCTCGAGCATTTCTCTGGTCTCCATTAAAACTCTTAAATATATTAAATAAGAGTTATTATTAAAGTATAATAAATTGTATTGATTTGTAGCAATTGTTCTACTTATTATATTATTAAAGTATCATATAAAAATAAAAAATATATTACCTATTGTCTTCACGTAACTCTTCTATCCGAGTTTTATAAAATTCAATATCTGTGAGTTTTTCTCTATACCGTGCTACTTCTATTTCTAAACGATCCGCTCTATCTGCTCTTTCAATCACAGCATCCAATTCATCCCTGTAGGATTTGGCAGTACGAGCTTCATGCATCAGTTCTTGGTGCTAAAATTATATATCTTATAGATAAACTCCTCTCTACTATAAAAATATTACTTAATATGCATTACCTCTTGTCTTAATTTTATAAGCAATGTTTTATTATGCTCCAATTCTTCCTTACATTCGAGTAAGGCTTCCGTTTTTTCCTCCCTGCAAAATTATTATCCAAGTATTGAAAAAGTTACAGTATAGAACATCTAATAAAGTGCAATAAAGTTATAAATCGGCGGGATGACTCGTGCAAAAATATTGAACAAATTTTCTTAATTTTGTTACAAAAGTATAAATAGTATAAATATAGCTATTGCATACTTTATTTATAAAACAAATTATTTTTATTAATTATTATTATAATTACATATAACAAGAATATTATTTAATCAATAGATACGTATAATTTGGTTACATCAATGCACAATCAAATAACAATCCATACACTTTTGTATTGAAAATTATCTATTTCGAAAGAAACATTTAATGTAAGAAAATACTCATTCTACATCTTTTCGTACATTTTTCACGAGAAATTATTTTCTTGTCAATTGTACCACAATTTACTAAATTAGCCCTATAATGAGAAGAAAAGAATTTGAAAGACACACATACAATTCTTGGCGCTGTTTCCGAACTTTAGATTTCCAATCGGCCAATTCAACGGCATAATGATGATTATCTTCTCTTTCTGCTTTAGCGACAGGATGAGATTGTTGTATCTTACTCATTTCCTCAGATTCTGCACTGATGGAGGAATCATTTCGTTCAACGCTATCATCTAGCGCTGCATCTCTCCATTTCTGTTTTTGTGTTGTATGTAATGTTGTATAAACAATTAGACAGATGCTTTCTTAAAAACATGAATAAAAAAGTCATTTGTTACAAGCAATTATAAAATTGAGACAATAATATACCTCTCGATATAAATCCAATTCTTGACTAATTCCTTAATGTGCTCTTTCTTAGGTATAATATTGCAAAACTCTTGAAATTTCTTACCAATGCCATATCATTAAGTAACTGCTTATATTTAATGATTTCAGATTCGAGTTCCAATACTTTGTCTGCTCTATTTCTTGATAAGCTTAATTGTTCCTCGAGCATTTCTCTGGTCTCCATTAAAACTCTTAAATATATTAAATAAGAGTTATTATTAAAGTATAATAAATTGTATTGATTTGTAGCAATTGTTCTACTTATTATATTATTAAAGTATCATATAAAAATAAAAAATATATTACCTATTGTCTTCACGTAACTCTTCTATCCGAGTTTTATAAAATTCAATATCTGTGAGTTTTTCTCTATACCGTGCTACTTCTATTTCTAAACGATCCGCTCTATCTGCTCTTTCAATCACAGCATCCAATTCATCCCTGTAGGATTTGGCAGTACGAGCTTCATGCATCAGTTCTTGGTGCTAAAATTATATATCTTATAGATAAACTCCTCTCTACTATAAAAATATTACTTAATATGCATTACCTCTTGTCTTAATTTTATAAGCAATGTTTTATTATGCTCCAATTCTTCCTTACATTCGAGTAAGGCTTCCGTTTTTTCCTCCCTGCAAAATTATTATCCAAGTATTGAAAAAGTTACAGTATAGAACATCTAATAAAGTGCAATAAAGTTATAAATCGGCGGGATGACTCGTGCAAAAATATTGAACAAATTTTCTTAATTTTGTTACAAAAGTATAAATAGTATAAATATAGCTATTGCATACTTTATTTATAAAACAAATTATTTTTATTAATTATTATTATAATTACATATAACAAGAATATTATTTAATCAATAGATACGTATAATTTGGTTACATCAATGCACAATCAAATAACAATCCATACACTTTTGTATTGAAAATTATCTATTTCGAAAGAAACATTTAATGTAAGAAAATACTCATTCTACATCTTTTCGTACATTTTTCACGAGAAATTATTTTCTTGTCAATTGTACCACAATTTACTAAATTAGCCCTATAATGAGAAGAAAAGAATTTGAAAGACACACATACAATTCTTGGCGCTGTTTCCGAACTTTAGATTTCCAATCGGCCAATTCAACGGCATAATGATGATTATCTTCTCTTTCTGCTTTAGCGACAGGATGAGATTGTTGTATCTTACTCATTTCCTCAGATTCTGCACTGATGGAGGAATCATTTCGTTCAACGCTATCATCTAGCGCTGCATCTCTCCATTTCTGTTTTTGTGTTGTATGTAATGTTGTATAAACAATTAGACAGATGCTTTCTTAAAAACATGAATAAAAAAGTCATTTGTTACAAGCAATTATAAAATTGAGACAATAATATACCTCTCGATATAAATCCAATTCTTGAATCCATTTTTTGATTTGGGTAAATAGAAAACCCATGTTTGCATTTTCCATGGCATCTTGTGTAATGACTATATCTTGATAATCCGTCACCTATACATCACAAATCTTTATGTTATTAAATAAATTTGATTAAAAATACTTTATTACTGATATTTTGGATACAGCACCTGTTTAATGCACTCTACTATCGCAAGTTGTGTATCAACATGTAGGGTTTTTATGTTAGTAATAAACTTCTCCTTATTTGGACATTGGACAGCACATCCAAGAAGTAGCAATAGCAACAATTTCATATCTGCTATATACAATTCCGGTTCCTTTCCTAAATTTGTGACATCGGGTAATTTTAAAATCAAGTGATCCAGTTCCTCCTCGTAAAATTGCTTCATATTTTGTACTATAGTCTTCAAGTTTTTCGTACGAATAACAGGATTGCCATTAGAAGGCACTACTTCGTCGTGCAGTGGTTCTGGATTGCTATAAATATAACACAAACAGATTTTGTCTTTCTTGAAAATCATACCATTTTAATATCTTCTTGATGTATCGCAAGTGTACATGCTATATAAGCCAAACTAACAATTCAATCTTTTTATCGTACACTTACATTTGCAGGAAGACATTATGCAACAAAACACCGTCCACTAAATCTTCATAATTAACATTGGGATTTTCCAGGCAGCTAACAAACTATTGAGACAAAAATGTACAATCAACATGTCATGTAATTTAATCGCGTCGATATTTAAATATACAATCTGATTGTATTTTCTGATCGAATTTATCCAAATATCTGAAATATCTTTTCAAGAAATCCATAAACTTACCCAAGTAACCAAGGGTCCGGTCAATAAGTCGTCAATCTCCAAGGAAGCCATCTTCATATTTCGTACAGAATAATCGTACGGTTATCATTTGAGGATTTCGTTGATATTTTTTTCCTCAAGAGCACCGTCATGAAGAAATCGGAGCTGTCGATGAATCGTCGAGCAATTCCTCGCGATGTTTCTCACCACTCTGTAAACTCGTCGCGCGATTCCCTTTCGCAATGTTACGACCCTGCCACTCGAAATAATTCCTCAGGATTTATTAATCGTTCACGAAGGAGACATGCGAGTGTGTGTTTGGTTGAAGTCACAAGCGGCACAATCACAGCGGCGGCGAACAACCGCGATCAGCTGGGGATCATCGCGCCTTCAATTTCGTCACATTCGCGCAAAAGGAACGCATTTCGTATATTGTACAAGTATGTATTTTTTCAAACGAGCCGACGCTTACTTCGTTTTACAAACGAATAGTACGCCGATACGAGACTTTTGTCGTAATCTTGGCGATTCTGACAGTTGATCGTTTTCACAACAAAGCACAATATCGCGAATGAGTAGGATGAGCATCGCGCAAACTCCGATTTCCGATCGATCGGCTAAGTTGTGTTCTAAAATTCGCTTCTTCGAGCAGAATAGCGTTCGATCAATTGTCCAATCAGAACAAAGAAATTTTAAATCCTTTTGTTCTGATTGGTCAAATTTAAATTTCTATTACGGTTCATTCTTTTGCGTTCGTTTTTTTTACAAAAAAAATAAAAATTTCTTTATTCTGATTGGTTAATGTAAAATGTAATCCTTTGAAGCATCCCTAGCGTCTTCCCGACCGCAGCCTATATCACACGTAACGATTGGTTGGCGTTTTGAAAACTTGCGTTTTCGAACGCGGCCAATTGTAAATAAAAATAAAAGGAATTACAATTTAAATTTTCAGTTTTATTTCCCGCGATAATATCAGATATGTGAATATTACTTTTATCGCCCATAAAATATAAGGACTTTTTGCACATTTTGTTTATTGCGGCAAGGCTATTCGAGCAATATGGATAATGACAATTTACTAATACCGTAAGTGTGTGTCAACATGTTTTAAAATAAGTAAGACATTTGAAATAAAAGCAAACCAAAACACCTCATATATATATTTCTTTATCTTTGCCACTCGTAATTTGCATAGACTCAAAATGCATTCTATCACAATTTGCAGTTGTAGATGCTATAAGCTTTCAGCAAGTTTTCTAAACGAAATTGCTAAAAAATTAGGTTAGGTTAGATTTTTATTTTTATCTTTAGAGATCCTACGTCTTTCTTTTGGAAGCAAAACAGAATAAAGACATTCAACAATTGGCCTTTTAAAACATCCGACAAGTGTAATGCCAAAAGCATGGTTACTGCTGGATTTTATGTTATCGGAGACATTAATGAGCCAGATTTAGTTGAATGTTTTATTTGTGGCAAACAACTCGATGGCTGGGAAGCACACGATGATCCATGGTCAGTCATATGCAATAAAATAATTTCTTTATCACTTTCATTATATATTATTTCGTTTTGTAACAAGCATTTTGAAATTCTGTTTTGATTTGCAGGGATGAACATGTGAAACATCAATCAAACTGCTCATTTGTACAATTGAATAAGCAGGACGAAAAAGAATGGACGGTACATGAGATGTATGATTTATATAAAAAGTATCAAATAAAAAAATATGTAAGTACAATTGTGCATGTGTATATATGAGTCGTGTGTTAGCTTCAGTTACCAATTTATTTAATTTGCTTTATATTTAATAGTAATGTTATATATAAATTATTTTTGCAGATGAATGAATTAGATAAAAAAATAATTACATTGAAAGATGAAGCTGCAACATCAAAAACTGATCTATTATCTGCATATAAAGTAACGCAAAAAAATAAAAAAAGCATTGATTAGCTAATAACTGATTATACTAATCTTATACACATGATATGATAAAAATATCTTTTCCCTTTTACATACCCCCGTTTCCAAAGTTTCTAATATATATAAAATAAAATTGGTTACATTTTTAATCTATCTTATCTAATAAAAGGAAAATATGAGAAAAATATGCAATATGCCGATTTTCAATTTATTAAATTTGTATTATTTTATTCATAAATAATTCATTTATCATAATTAATCTAAATTATATCTATATTATTGTATGACTGATTATCCGACTACCTGAAATGAATTGCCGCCAACGACATATATATAGGGTGTCTTACTTATCGAGCGATCCGCTATCTATAGATTTTTTGATCAATTTAGATTTTTCCTGAATAAAAATATGGAGTAACTGATGATATTTCTAAGCGATTGAGATTGAAAAAGTTCTTTATCTAATTTTTATCAGAAAAATGTGAGAATATTTATAATATAACATATGTAGCAAGAAATCTTAAAAGATAATATATTTTCTCTATTAAATTTTTGATATAAGTGCACTCTCTTTGATAGATTTACAATTTAAAAGTTATTTAAAATATAGTAAATAATTTGACAACTCTTGCAAAGGACAGCTTTACTAAGGAAAAATTGACTCCAGATTATTTCAAATAGTCAAGAAATTTATAGGAAATTAAATCTGAAACACCCTATATAGAACGCATTGTTCTATTTTTACACGCATACTTTGCTGTTGCAATACTTATATAATGCCGGTTGATCAAAAACGCATTAACGGACCAGAAGCTTCTGTTCCGTATAATATCTATATCCATTCCGAAGTGAAGGACAAGGGGATACAACCTAATGCTTCGAAAAGGCACGACGGACGATCAAACAAGGAGCTTAGAAATATATGTAAGGTTATGTGATTGAAGTTATAATTAGGTTCATATCCACAAGTTGAATTTTCTGATGTCTTAAGAGAAGATTTAAAAGGAAATTTTTGTTAACAGTTTTAAAAACAGGTATAATTAGTCAGGCTAAAGGTTCTGCGTACATCGAATTGGGCAATACCAAAGTCATATGTTCAGTATTCGATCCTAGAGAATTGCCCAATAAAAGTGGTTATTGCGTGCAAGGGGAACTGTTTTGTGAATTCAAATTTGCACCCTTTTCTCATCACAAACGGAAACTGCATCAGCAAGATGCCGAAGAGAAAGAATACAGTTTAATATTGCAAAGAGCTCTGGAACCAGCAGTGTGTTTGGTATGCATTTTTTAATGTCTTTTTCAAACACTTTTAAAACAATGCGTAAAAAAATCTTGAACTCGAAAAATCGAGAACTTACTGTACGATTTGAAAATTTGTTTATAATTACTCACTGTTATGCAACTCTATTTCAGCAAGAGTTTCCCAATTTCCAAGTTGATGTATACGCAACAGTTCTTGACAATGGTGGTTCTGCATTGGCTGCAGCGATAATGGCAGCTAGTTTAGCTTTAGCAAACGCCGGTGTGCCAATGTTTGGTCTAGTCACTGCGTCCACTGTTGTGAGTAGATTATCGCATGTTAATTTTAACAAATTTATGATAACTTAAAACTAGAAATTTCTCGTTGCTCGGTAGGGCATATACGGTAATACGTATTTAGTGGATCCAACAGACACGGAAGAATCCTTTTGTTATACAAAATCTGTACCAGGCACAGCTCATGATCATGGGATTATAATACAAGCTGCTCTTCCGCAACATGGCCAAATTTCTGAAATGTTTGTAGTGGGAAGCATCGATACAGATACTATTTTACATTCCATGGATCTTTTAAGCGAAGCTCATAAGGATATATGTCCCTTGTTGGAACAATGTCTTGTAAAGACTGTATTCAAAGCATTTCGTCCATGTATTAAAAAAACGGATACAAAATAAAGAAGATATATAGTATTTAAATTGACATGAACGTGTTTCCTATTTAACTATATATATAAGCATTTGTTCATTTTTATATTTTTTTTATCTAAATATAGAAATGCAACTAAAATACATATTTTTAAATAATACATTATTGTTAAGCGGATAGAAAAGATCTATAAAAAAAAACACTAGGAAAAAAAAAAATAAATTTGCCAAATTTATTTTACTTTTGCTATTATTAGAGAATATTGAAAAAACAAGTTTTCATGCACACATATTTTATATATTTCTAGAGTATAAAATATCAATTTATATCTTTTGTAACATTTTTATTGGCTCTGAAGTAATATGCGAATAAGACATTAGACGAACGCGCGATAAGCAATTGACCCGTGACACCCGTGACACCCGTGACACTCGTGACACCGGCTGCGTTCCGATATTCATTGTCATTACTGAAAATCTATAGTTTACGTCACGTACACTATAGATTTTCAATATTGGCAGTGAATATCGGAATGCGCCTATCGTGCATTTGAAACTCTTTATTTACATCTCTTTATCCTCGGCTATTCAAATGACCCCGGGGGGACTCTTTATGTTTTCAATAGAAAAGGAGAAGAAAAAAACAGAGCATGACGAACGCATTAGTGTCACGAGTCCACACGAGACACGAGTCGTCAGTCGTCAGTAATGTATCGCAGCGTGGCCAATACACTTTTATTTAAGACAGACGCATAATAATTATACGGATTGCGTCGGCCATTTTGCCATCCATAAAGAAACTATAGGTATGGCCATCTGACACTACACGCGAATTCGTCCTACAACGCGTTTTGCACGGCAAGACAACAACGCAATTACATCAGAGACTCGTGTTTATATCGTGAGCGAGACAGACGACAACGATTATCACGACGGCCACGACGGCTCGTTCGCCAGTCATGCCAGTCGTGCGACAACGTTACCGGGAATGTATTTGTGTATAATCGTCGCGTGTGACGTCTAACCTATAAGATTACATTTCGTAGGAGAAGAAATCGTACGAGAGAGAAAATCACGGGTGGAATCGAGTCGCCCTTCTTTCATTTTAGGAAAAATGCGATCGCCACGGCGGTCGGCAGATTCGACAAAGATTGACGGAAAGTGAAATTCGCGAGATTAAACCGGCGCTCTACCAAGATTTTATTGTATGTACACACCGCGAGCTCTCTCTATTTACAAATCGAACTCGCTTGCAGCGCATAAACGTCAGTGATGCACGAAATCGACGACGCGCTTGAAACTACGCAAAATATTACATTTGCTCCTAGTAAAATTCAACGATAATCAAGTCGCTTTTTTATACGGCAGGATACTACTGAGATTTACTGATTCGATAAAAAATTCATATAAGCATTGCTTGAGTGACGCGCTCCGATCAACTTTTATTTGTATATTTAAGCAATATAACAGCGAGGCCGAAAGAATACTCCACTCCATTGCGACAGAGGCATGTACCAATGGATAGCTGAAATATTTTTATAAGATTATAAGCTCTCATAAGACAGAGAGAGAGAGAGAGAGAGAGAGAGAAAGTGTGTGCAGTATTGGCAGATTATGATGTTTCATATGTAATAATATTATGTGTAAGACGTTACGTAGAAAGTTAACTATTCAGATTGTTGTGGCATAAGAAGAGTACTTTTTATAACGTGCCAGTCAATCTTGCGCGAGAGATTGCACGCTATATATTGAGTGCCACGTATACAAGAGTGGTTCAAGAACAATCAACTTAGTGCCATGTACAGGAATAGTATTTGAAATTAATATATCCATTATATCTGCGACATGAGATGTACAGACGATAAAGTCTGACCCGAAGGCTGTTGCATGCTTCAATAATAGTCCACAACGTTAAAAAATATGGACGAGAGAAGAGTAGCGGATTATTTTGTTATCGCTGGTTTACCCGGTCAAGACAATGAGTTTAATCAAGATAATAACGAAACTAACGATAAACTAGAGGATTGGTGCCAGGAAGGCACTCATCTGAAAGACATGCACATGCCACCTCCTATCACAGATCTTGCCGTAATATTTCCTGCTCTGGGGGAATATTGTCCCGAGGGATATACATTATTAGAACAAACTGTATCAGGTTTCCCAGCAGATTTGAATCATGGGAGCTTACGAACAAACGAGTGTTATTTATGCTACAGAAGAGGACGGGACAAACCTCCCTTAGTTGATATTGGTAAGGAAAAAAAGAGCAATAAATTTTAAGAATTATGCAGCAAATATTAAAAGCAACAATATATATATATAGCAAACTCTAAATAATAAAGTTATTATTAATTGCTTTTTATATTACTACATTTTGATCTAAATACTTTTATATATATATATATATTTATATATTTTATTTTTCATAGGTGTAATATATGATGGAAAAGAACGTATAATGCAAGATGCTGAAATGGTATTAGAGACTCCTAAAGGCTATGTAGCAAACGTAAATAATTCTACTTCAAAAATTTTTGTAACGTACAGACGAGCGACTCAAAAGATGCCTTGCAATTCTCTTGTCGTTACGGACATATGCGTTATCTTGGCAAATAAAGGGGAGAGCCCTCCACACGCATTTTGTGTCATCAATAAGAATTTGAACAAAGGAATGCTAGGCAGCGATGTATTTTTATGCTATAAAAAGTCTATGAATCGCGCTAATTTGATATCATTTAAGCCTGCAATACTCTATAAATATCCTATGGCTGATTATAACAGTTTTGTCTTTCCGAATTCTGTCGCCATGTTTTGTCTACCGATGGGTGCGACTATAGAATGTTGGCCTAAAGTAGCATGTAAACCTAAACCAGTATTCTCGACATTTGTCTTAACAGGCGATGCTGCTCAAAAAATGTATGGTTCAGCGATAACGTTTTACGAGGAGCTGCAGTTGGAATCAGACACTCCAAACTGTAAAAATAATCAAGAAATTATGGATACAGTCGAGAATAATAAAAATAATGGTACACATGTATTTCATAATCTTAATTTTCTTATTGATTGTTATAATTAATATGGAGTAAAAAATATTTTCTTATATCTTGTGTTTTGTTACATATTTCGTTTTGTTTCAGCAGATAATATAGAAATGATAAGCAAAAATAAGCAGCAGATGAAAATAAAATTGTTCAAGAGATCTGGTATACTTAAGAAGCTCAGTATATTGCAACTAGAAAAGTTGCAATATATGGATCCCGCAAGCCAATCACTGAATATTAGTAAATCTATATGTATATTGTCTCACTGGCCGTTTTTCGACACGTTTGAAAAGTTTCTAGTTTTTCTGCATGGCATGGTGAACGGTAAACCGCAAAGTGTCCCGATTGAAAAGTACATTTCATATTTTTTGTGCGATATACCATTTCCATGCCCACAGCGTCCAAGAATCTTAGTACAGCTCAGCAGTCGAGACAGATTAATCTTGACACAACCAGAAGATTCGCCCCTGCCTAGATCAGGTGCAAGTTTCAGGCAACTACTGATAAACTTGGGACCTGACAATTGTTTATTGATACTATTATTAATATTAACTGAACAGAAAATACTAGTTCATTCCTTACGTCCGGATGTACTTACTTCAGTGAGCGAAGCTATTGCTATGATTCTCTTTCCTTTTAAATGGCAATGTCCTTACATACCATTGTGTCCTCTAGGATTAGCAGAGGTAATGCATATTACACACACACATACACATTTTTATATTGTTTCTTTTTAATGCTTTGATAGTTATACAAATGCACAAAATTTGAAAAGATTATTATTAAGATTTAAACACATTTACAGGTATTGCATGCACCATTACCATTTCTGATTGGTGTGGATTCGAGATTCTTTGATTTATATGATCCTCCTTCTGATGTCAACTGTGTAAACTTGGATACCAATAATATAGCAATATGTGAAGATAAAAAATATTTAAATGTAAAATTATTACCTAAAAAAGCAGCTAGACAGCTCAGAAATTGGTTGGAGATTTTGTCCTCAAAAATAATTTCGTGGGGAAAAACTAATTGTTCTCAAAAAGGTATATTAGCATTAGTTTATTTTTTCCATCTTTTTTCTTTTTTTTTTATCGATATTTATTTATTATTTTTATATTTTAGATAGAGGCGATGAAGATTTTAGTGTAGATAGAGAGTTTCAACAAAAACGGAAAGAGCAAGCTTTAGAACTCGAAATACAGGATGCTTTCTTAAGATTTATGGCGACGATTCTCAAAGGATATCGAAGTTATTTGGTACCAATTACAAAAGCACCTACCGTAGGGACAACAGATTCGACAAGTTTATTTAATTTCCAAGCGTTTTTGAGAACTCGCGATAAAGCCCACGCTAAATTTTACGCCATGCTCGTCAAAACGCAAATATTTGCCAGGTAAATCAATTTACATTTTTCTATGTCAATTTTATTATGACTACGCGCGCGCGCATATATATATATCGTGATAACAACATCGAGAATAATAAAAATAATGGTACACATGTATTTCATAATCTTAATTTTCTTATTGATTGTTATAATTAATATGGAGTAAAAAATATTTTCTTATATCTTGTGTTTTGTTACATATTTCGTTTTGTTTCAGCAGATAATATAGAAATGATAAGCAAAAATAAGCAGCAGATGAAAATAAAATTGTTCAAGAGATCTGGTATACTTAAGAAGCTCAGTATATTGCAACTAGAAAAGTTGCAATATATGGATCCCGCAAGCCAATCACTGAATATTAGTAAATCTATATGTATATTGTCTCACTGGCCGTTTTTCGACACGTTTGAAAAGTTTCTAGTTTTTCTGCATGGCATGGTGAACGGTAAACCGCAAAGTGTCCCGATTGAAAAGTACATTTCATATTTTTTGTGCGATATACCATTTCCATGCCCACAGCGTCCAAGAATCTTAGTACAGCTCAGCAGTCGAGACAGATTAATCTTGACACAACCAGAAGATTCGCCCCTGCCTAGATCAGGTGCAAGTTTCAGGCAACTACTGATAAACTTGGGACCTGACAATTGTTTATTGATACTATTATTAATATTAACTGAACAGAAAATACTAGTTCATTCCTTACGTCCGGATGTACTTACTTCAGTGAGCGAAGCTATTGCTATGATTCTCTTTCCTTTTAAATGGCAATGTCCTTACATACCATTGTGTCCTCTAGGATTAGCAGAGGTAATGCATATTACACACACACATACACATTTTTATATTGTTTCTTTTTAATGCTTTGATAGTTATACAAATGCACAAAATTTGAAAAGATTATTATTAAGATTTAAACACATTTACAGGTATTGCATGCACCATTACCATTTCTGATTGGTGTGGATTCGAGATTCTTTGATTTATATGATCCTCCTTCTGATGTCAACTGTGTAAACTTGGATACCAATAATATAGCAATATGTGAAGATAAAAAATATTTAAATGTAAAATTATTACCTAAAAAAGCAGCTAGACAGCTCAGAAATTGGTTGGAGATTTTGTCCTCAAAAATAATTTCGTGGGGAAAAACTAATTGTTCTCAAAAAGGTATATTAGCATTAGTTTATTTTTTCCATCTTTTTTCTTTTTTTTTTATCGATATTTATTTATTATTTTTATATTTTAGATAGAGGCGATGAAGATTTTAGTGTAGATAGAGAGTTTCAACAAAAACGGAAAGAGCAAGCTTTAGAACTCGAAATACAGGATGCTTTCTTAAGATTTATGGCGACGATTCTCAAAGGATATCGAAGTTATTTGGTACCAATTACAAAAGCACCTACCGTAGGGACAACAGATTCGACAAGTTTATTTAATTTCCAAGCGTTTTTGAGAACTCGCGATAAAGCCCACGCTAAATTTTACGCCATGCTCGTCAAAACGCAAATATTTGCCAGGTAAATCAATTTACATTTTTCTATGTCAATTTTATTATGACTACGCGCGCGCGCATATATATATCGTGTAATCACTACATATATATGTAATTATAACTTTATTCTAATAAAAATTAATTTTATAGATTTATAGAAGAAAGAAGTTTTGTGTCTGATATGGATATGGCAGGGTTAGCATTTTTCGATGAGTGTACAGAACGAATTGAGGAAGAAAATGGTATGAATAAATTTAGATATATTTTTCTATATTATTAGAATCTATATAATATGATAAAATCGTTTCTCATTCTTTGTTTAATTTTTAGTAATCCTTTTGGAACTGGATGAATCTCAACACAGTGAACGTACAGTGTTTATACCTCCACCTGAAGCAGGAACAAATCAAACACCAATAACATATAAATTGTTCAAATTGAACCCGGATCTAATGAGGCCTCAGAAGAACTTTTGTTTGAAGAATCCATCTTTAAGTGCCTTTGGAATGGTACCTGGGAGTCCTATGGCTCGTAGAACAAAGCATGAAATCAAAGTTGCTCAAAGGATGGCTAGAAAACAAGTAAATAAAATCATATATTATTAATTATATAATAAATCACACATAAGTTTTCTTGCAGTTAGTAAAATTTGCCATTATGTTTATTCAGGCCGCGATGCCCGACAGATGGGGTAGATGTCTGCTTGGTACATGTTATAGTCTTTGGTTCTTACATTTACCAGCCATGCTGCAAGTCTCTAATCAACCAGCTGCAATTTTGCATCAGGCTTACGAATTATTAGTCAAAATGCAAAAGTTACGTCTCGATCCTATGGAAGAGGTATATAAGAATTCTGATTTATAAATCAATTAAATGAATTATAACAATTAAACAGTTAAAAAATAGATCGTTGTATTTAAATGGTATCTGTTATTATCTTCAGGTATGCTACCGAGCTATGATGCAACTTTGTGGCATGTACAGTCAACCAGTTTTAGCTGTAAAGTTACTGTTCCATATGAAACGCAGCGGGGTACAACCTAACGCTTTAACATACGGATTTTACAACAAGGTAAACTATCTCTCTCTCATATTAAATTAGTAAATATAATATCTTTGTCCAAATTTAAATTTAGTGTATTTATTTTATATAGTTTTTTTATAGTGTTGTATATATATATTTCATATTCATTTTGTAATTATGTCATATTTATTGTGTATTATTTTGTATTATTATTATTTATAATTATTATTGTTAATTTCGATCATTTTAATTAATGTTTTTTTATATGTTCACACTATAGGCTGTTCTCGAAGCAACATGGCCTTCTGATATGACAAATTCGAGTCAACTGATGTGGAACAAGTTGCGAAATGTCATTGTTGGTGCAGCATTATTTAAAAAGGCTGGGAAGAAGAGCGCTAGAAGACGATTGAGTTCTAATGCGGAATTTTTAACCACCGATAAGACTGAAGGCATGGAGCATGCTCTTTCTCGATCTAGTCTCGACAGTTCTCATTCTCAAGACACTGAAGCTGCTCATAGTGATTGTGAGTGCATTTTTTTTTATACACGACTTAGCCAGTTCTCGAATAATTGTCTTTCTTTATTCGGCAGCTACTAAAGGCAGTTCTGTATCAGATCTACCTGGATTCGGATCACTCGAATTGAAAGCTAAACTGCTTCGGCAGAATAGTATAGTGAAAGACCAAGCGACACTGAATATGTTGCAATCGAACGAATTGGAGCGGGCACCTAGTAATCCAAGGTATCTTGTATGTTCACTATTAGGATTTGTGAACGTTAGTCTCGCTCTCAGGTTTGCCCAAGTCGCTGAAACCGCTTGTTTTTTTTTTATAGATTATATCATATTATTTTACTAGTATTATGATGGATGCAAGAGAGAGTATTTATCGTATAGAATATTTTTGCTCATTGTTACAGACATCTTATGTAATAATTAATCTGCGTGCTGAGTATGCATTGAATATTTTACAGTGCTAATTTGCATGTATAGGCTTATGTAGACGTAATATTTTTTATGTAGGCTAACGCGCAGTGTTGAATCACCATTAAAAAGTCCCGTGCGCACACCAGTTACGGAAAATGACCCATTGGGTGCTCTCATTAATGACGAAACACCGATTGTGTCACCTTCCGAGGAGAATGATTCAAATTGCTCAACAAGTACTTTAACTGTTTTAAATAATACGACTGAAGAGAGACCAGGAGGGCCGCTTTTATTTAGAAGGTATGATATAACTTGTGTATCTGCATGTGAAACATTGAATATATCAAATATATAAAATATTCAGACTAGGGAAAAAAACTGAAATTTAGGATTAAAAATTATAGAATTAAATTATAGAAGCAAATATTTTTTCGCAAAAATAAATATAAAGAGAAAGAAAAAAACATATAAGATTATAATTTTCGCAATCACCTAATGGGAAACTGTTATTGGTGATTAAAATTATCACGAGTACTTGCACAATAAAAGTATCTTTTCTTTTTGTAACGACCAGCTGTGTTAATCATGCTTTATAATCTGTAGATATATATATATATATATATATACATTACATATTTCGTCCCATATATTTGATTCTAAACACAAAAAGCATTCTAATGTGTTTACAGCAGCATTCTCCCACGTAGTGCAACCTTTCATCAAGCGGTAGATGAAAGTGGCATGACAGTAGGTGGACATTTACAGAGGAGTGAGACAATGCCTCACTCTGTGGCACAACAAGGGGAACAGGAGAGAGAAAAGGAGAAACTAGAAATAAGCAGTCTTTGGTCTCAAAATAAGGATAGTGTAACATCCAGCCTCTCTAGCTTAGGATCTAGTCTTAAACTTAGTTTCGGGTAAGATATTTGCGAGATATTTAATTTGATAACATGCACCATGTGTAGTTTAATAATAATTTCCACAATGTGCACACACACATAGTCTTTTCATTCCTCCAAAATGTCATGATAATATATATTTGCACAAGACGCGATTACTTTATATTTTGTAAATGTAGAAGAAAGAAATATATATTTGTCCTGTGTGAATAAAATACCTGAATAAATTACACTTTTGTTTGTATGTATATATATATATATATATATATATAAACTTTTTTAAATAAAATACACATAATACAATATATCAATGTGAAATTATTGAATATATACGATAAAAATGTCTGATAATTGAAAATACTTTTAATCATGTTGATGGAGGAACAATACAAGTTTATTTTCTTTTATTGTTTTGCATGTGCATTTGTGTTCTTTTTTTGTTATTTTATCCGTTAAATGTAGACGATACTCCACGGGTGGATTGGCGTTTGCTAAAAATAAGGATTTAATATCATCAAATCAACTTATTGAATCTCTTAGTCTCTCCAGCTATATCAGGTACGTAATGTAAATAGCTGCATAGATGCTTATTGGATATGCGTTCTATCTTTGTGTGGGTATTTTTACTGTTACAAAATAATATACATAATAACAACAACAAAAACAAAATAATAAAAAATTAATATACATATTCATAATATTCACATAAACCAATTTGTCTCTTTTGCTTGCGCGTTTTTTCGATTCTATATAGTACAAATTCTTGTTTTAGCCCATCAAGTTTGACAGGAAAGAAGTCGAACGAAATAATACTTGGTGGTCTGAATAGCTTGAAATCTGCTGCAACAACTGTCGTTAAAAAATTTGACGAGATAAAAGAAGCCATCTCGGCGACCAGTACGCCGGTAAAAAATAAGGAACGTGAACAAAAAATAGCTTACGGAATATCGCACGAGTCTTTAGATTCTCTTACTGATGGATCTTTACAAGATCGAAATGAAACTTCCATGAGAGCAGCAGGTATGTAATATAAATTACTCGCCAAAACGATAGATATTATACATTTATATTATGCGATAGTATTCTTTTTTTCTTTTTAACAGGTGATGGAAACGTAGATTTATGCTCACTATACGAACTCACAGAGTGTCTATATCCAAAGGGCACTAGAGAATTGGAAGAACGTCTTGCCATTGAGCTTGTGCTTTCCAGTGCTAGTAGATGTCATCATTGCGCTGCTATCTTGTACGACGAAGAGATAATGGCTGGTTGGCAGCCGGAAGATTCCAACTTAAATACAGTCTGTCAGTATTGTGATAAGGCTACTGTACCTCTCCTCACAGTTACGATATTAGATTACAGGTAAAGAACCACATTATAAGCGCATTATTATTCTTGAATAATATGATAAGATTTAAATAATATTATAATTCGTTTACATAGATGTGAAGCAAGCGAAAAAAATAACGACCCTTTAATGGGAGCATTGGTGGAATTACTAGATCAACCGAAGGAATCGTTGGAACCAATAACGGTACCATATCTAAACCCATTAGTGTTGAGAAAGGAATTGGAGAGCGTGTTAAGTCAAGAAGGGGACGCCTGTCTCACCAAGCATAGGTTTATTCAGGAGCACCCTATAGTATATTGGAATTTGATCTGGTATTTTGAAAGGATTAATTTAACAAGCCATCTACCTGATCTCTGGTTGGATAACGATAAAAATTCAGAACTTCAAAGAACTGTAGGATTGGTGGGTGTCAGAACGATGTGGGATAACGAACGATTACACATGGATCGTTTGCCTATGTATCTCCAATGGAAATTAAATTCTACAGAGGATAGGACGTAAGTTTCAACAAATTGTCTTCCAAATTACTAATTAATACTAATTAATTAATAGATAATTAATTAATAGATACAATATAGCAATTAATTAAATTTCAAATATATATATATATATGTATGTATGTTGATTTCTTTTATTAATGAGAAGAGAGATTGAAGCAAGGATTATCTGGATTATGAAAAATAACTTTATGTTTCTTTTTAAACAAGTAAATGTACAAAATGATTGTTATTTTGTTAACTTTTTATTTCACTTTTAGTTTGATGCAGGCAGTGATAACATATGTCCGTTGCAACGATTTAGCAGAACCTATAATAAGAGTGGCCTTAGAAAGAAGTAAACATCAAACAGGCGATCATCCGTTTTCTATATATAGGGATATTCTGTTTTTGGCATTTATCGTATTGGGTAGGACGAATATTGACCAAGGTGGGGGCTATAATCTTAAAAAAATTGTATAAGATTGTACTTTTTAAATGACTGATCCAATTATTGAGATATTTGTCGAGTTTGATTGTAGCACATTAATTTTGCGTCTGTAATAATGATCATCATTCTTACAGGCGTCTTCGATAGAGAATACAGTTTGTCGCTAGAGAAATTCTCCGAAAACGAGGAGAAATTACTGCATAAAATTGACGCTCCACCAACGATGATGTCAGTGTATTGCAGGCATTATTTTAAGCAATTAAATGTTTGAGGAATATGAGCAGCCGTGAATAATTCTGAAGAAAACTCATTCCCTTCGAAGTATCGCAGGAAGGGTGCGATCTTGCGCAAATAATAAATGCTCGTAAGTACGAATATTTACGGCTCTATTTTCAAAATTGCGTGCACGTAGGATGAATTACGTGCACAAAGGACGATGTTCAAATCAGGCGCTGTTAAAATATGTTTCATCGCGTGTCGAAATGTCTGACGTAATATCATACAACGCATCATTGACGTCTCTTCTATATGTTAAACATTTATCTAACACGGAAGATTGTTAATGTTATTAATGATTGAGTTACAATGCCACTTCCTGAATGGCGCCAATTACGATCGACATCGTAGTAGCGTGGACGTGCAAGTCATCTTTTTTTTCATGAGACTCCGCTTATCCGCTAACATAATCCATAATATTTGTCTTGCGCAAAAATGTAATCTCGAGTCATCTCGAATTCGAACTTATCCAATTCTCCAAATTTAATCGCGCACATACACGAGAACTGATAGATGAATAGTGATGAAATCAATTGCATCAACATCATTTCGCGCTAATTGCAATTAGCTGAATTTTCTTATCTTATTCGTGTCGCGGCAAAAAGGGCTGTGATCCAGGAAGAGAATTACAGATGAAGAATTACAGATCGTAATTGGTCGCTAATCGGAACTATTGAAGCTATCGATCTCGAGATCAGGTCAGTGCAATATCAAGAGTTGAACGATAATAACGATTTTTAATTAATCGTACATCTCTGGATCTTCATATGTTTATAATATAATTGTTTTTAACGGTTATCGATTCTTTTTTTAAATAAATTCGGTCGCGTATGTCTCTGTTTTATGATTTAATATTCGCGCAGCGCAACAACAGTATCTAAGAGTACAATGTTAAAAAGTATTAAGTACCAAAGAAGTTATACGGACAGTGTAAAACGATCGCAAGTTCAATTACAACTGTAAATTCCCTCCAGGTGTGCTGTGACCTTAAATACGTTTCAGTCCGTCGCGTAATATCCTCAATGTAAAAAGGAAAAAAAGCTGTCGCGTGTGGATATTAGAAATAAAGCAGCGTCTAATATGCCGACTATTTTTTTTACTGAAAAAAGTGAGAGAGAGAGAGAAAGAGAGCGACGGGGTAATTATCGCGTGACATGACGAAACGCAGTATTCTTTCCTTGTACTCTTAGATAGAAACAATCGTTTATCGCACGACGAACACACACAATATAAGTATCGTTTCTCTACTCGTCCCAGGTGAAAAGTGCTCTTCGCAAGGGTGTAGCGTTAAACTCGATTGCTTATCCTCAAAGTAAATATTTAGTGTGTGTGAGAGTGAATATTTTTATGAATTTTAGACATTTAAAGAGAGAGCATTTGTAATAGTTTAGCAAATTTAGTTAGGTAACGTTCTGCCCACAATTTATTCGAAACGGAATGAGATTATTCGTCGCAAGGAGACTCATGAACGCGGCCTTTTACAATGTCGTGCACTTTTCATCTTGGATATTGCAGATGAATGTATGTTCATCCATTTCAATATTATAAATGTAGATTACAAGAATAAAGTCCGTCGAGGTATTTTACAGAAGTCGTTTGTTTCATTTTACAATTACTCTTTAGTTTGTATCGACCCTATACTTAAACAAAGCTTAATTTAAATCTAATGTCATCAATACATTATTCCTACACATTCTTTTAGAATTACTTTTGAATATACTTGTAGGATATGTGAAAAATTAAATATATATAGACAGAATATAAATCTTATTTTCCATCTATTAATTTTATTTTTCAGAGAATTCATTAATCTATGTATAAAAGATAATATATCTGTATATATTAAAATAAGAGCGTATATAGATTGTTTCGAAAAATGAGTATTTCGTGAAATATTTCATACATGGACATAAAATATGAAATCTATTGTATCTTGTAAGCTATTTACTTTTTACAGACTACATTTTAATAACTTTACGCAAAGTGACGAGAAATGTTAATTTATGTAAAAATTGTTCGAGAGATAAGTAATGCGCTTTGTTGTATTATGCATTTCGGATGGGTGGGGTCCGATTGGACACGTCACCAATTGGCCAGTTCAAAATAAGGCTCTTTGATTGGTCAATCGTTGCTAGTAACCCTAGGCATCGATCGATATGAGTGGCTATGGTCAATCGTGACGTGATCAAACGGGACGCTCCCTTTCAGATTTATCATGGGTAAATGTTTAGAATAATTCGCTCTACTTAAAAATATATCTAATCGATGCCTTTTCGCATAAAAATAAAGATTTGAAAAGTAAAAATCGTCGCTCGATAGTGTAAAAAAAATTTTATTAAGTGTTAAAGATGCTACTTGTGAAGATTAGAAAATCTGTCATACCGACGAAATTTTGGCGATATGAGCATGCGCAGTAATGAAAAGATATATGAAATATGAATAAAAATTGATAGCTCCAGCATACGTTTAATATTTACAATTTATTAAATCCGTGTAAAGTAAAGTTTGAATCGCCTGCTGATTTTAATGCAACGAGATCTATAATGGTATAATTTCACTTATTAGAAAGTTTATATAACTTTCCACGCAAGCGAAACTTTCCAAATGCAAGAGGTCTATAATTGTACAATTCTACGTTATCACCTTTCCTTCCCTCTCGATTCACCTTTATTGGGCGCGCGCGCACGCGCAGACGCTCATATACAGGGTGTCCTTAAAATAACGGACTTCCTTTTAATGACAGATTCCTTAGACCATCTCAAGACGAAAATTCTAATACAAAAATGTCGAGGCTATAATAGTTTTTAAACGGGAAGCGATTATATTGTCTTGAAATTGCCGGCAAAATGGCGCGCGTGCATTGTACGTATGTACGTACACTGGTACACTCGTCAAATTCAATAAGTAAAGCAATAGCTGTTATGCTTTTAATGTATTTTGTTAAATAAGTTTATCGCAAAAGAGGCTACAAGTGTAATTGGTCAAAAACTCGTCTTTTTTTCAAAACGATATTTTATTACACGATAGAAAGAAACGAGAAATAAAATATGGTGCAAAATACGTTGCGAAATCAGTTCGAGATATCGTTATCGGGACAGATCGAGATGAAATATGTATATAGTCACTGTAACAGTAAAGCGCGATTTAAATCAATTTCTTAAATTTTCAACTTTTATTTATAATAAATGTTTCTTTTATTCGACCGAATTTGTGTAATTACCAGAATGTAAAAATATAAAGAGTAAATTATTAAAAGCAGAGAAAAAAGAAAAACGATAAAAAGTATATTTTTAGCTAATTTTCTGTAAAAAAAGCCAAAGTATTATATATAGTATATGTATATATGTATGTGAATTTATACATAAGCATTCGCGTACATAACTATTTTCGGCTCTATTATTTAAATCTCACCAGTTATAATTTTTCTTATGAAACCGGTTAGTTTTTTACGAGACTAAAAACATCGATCGCCCTTGTACCGTTGATAATTAGCCAAGCCGATGCGGGACGGTTTCATCCACGTTGAATTAGCCAATTTCGATCGATTGAGAAAGAAAAAGATAGAGAACGGAGCCTAAATACATCTATATATAGGGTGGCTTATTATCCATGGTGATGTAATCGAGGAAATGGAGAGTCTTGTGTAAAAAGTCGAAAACATGGATTAAAATTATTTTCGTACAAGACTCGTGTATGCGTAGACAATTATGTTTTTTATCTATTTTTTTTCGTTTTGTATAAGTCATTCCTTTTTCGATTATAGTGCCGCGTCATCCTATATATACATATGTAAATTTAAAAAATAAAATCCGACAGAAGAAGACAGAGATATACGCACAATTTCTTTGTTGATTCTGTCTTTAATTGTTCGTGAAACGTTTGGTTATTTTCGCAAACTATAATTTTTTATGTAGTTGCGTGGCGATATAAAATTTCCGAATAAACATAGCGAAGAAACACTTCCGGTTAAGAAAGAATTCGAGCACCCTGCGTTTATTCGACTGGCGTGCGATAAGGAATTACTCGTCATATCTCGAACGTGACCCGTTTGCGTGCGATAATGATAATTTTACACAAGTGCCGATATTCTCGCTCTCGTCAACTGACAATGAGTATCTGTCAGGTAAATACATAATATTTTGGTGAAGAACAAATGTATTAAATGACACGTCGATACGCAAACAATCGCTGTTATAAGATATTACACTAAATATTCTATAATTGATAACAATTTGATTAAAATAAATATATCGATATAATAAAAAATGTTTACTGAAATAAATTATTTTTTAAATACACATCATATTACCATATTTTTATTTATTCTGTGATAACAGTTTAATTTAATTATTTTATATTTATAATTTAAATTTTTTCCGCGCGTAAGAGCGGAAATACAATATTCTTTCTATTTTCAAAAAGAACTGATTAGTTTTTTAATTTTCTTTCCCACAGTTGATTGTTGATTTCAAATATTGAAATAATTATTCTTATTCTTTATTCAGTCAAATTAAAATAGAATATTTATCGTAGTAATACCCAGCTCTTTCTTCCCTTCACACGATGCAGAGATGGTTGTGACTCATGAATATATTATAACGTGAAGTACCGAGTGTGGGTGCATTATTCAATCCTACTTTCACGAAATCTTCGCGATACGAGGGATAAAATTATGAATCGATATTGAAGAAAAACGCGAATAAATATCAATAAAATAACAATGTTATACACACGCGCGCGCGCGCGCGCACACTTTGTGTATATATATATTGATTTAAGAATATCGGAGATAATCGATTTTTTCGAAGAAAGAAGGACGTGGAACATGTCACAGCGCGGAGCCAGGTAGAAAAATCTGGCAGCCATATCTTTTGTCGACTGGTCCTCTTTTTTACTCCGCGGCACCAGCCCGGCCCCAACAGGTTAGCGTCGTCGTGCAGGTTCTCGCTTCTCGCTGCATCATCGCTCGACCACTCCAAACCGGACCGACGCGTATTACCGGCCCCGAGTCTTATGTAAATACACCGGGTGTCCCACAGCCGCGATCCGATGCATTACAATGAGTCACGCGAATTTGAATGTTTGGCTGAGAATATATATATATATATATATCAGAAAGAAGTGTATTTCTAAGGATTTGGAAGATGCGCACGTAGTATTTACAAGATTGAGTAAAGAATGCTTGACTAACATGGACTCTTATTTTATAAATTCACAAATTTTAATTTGCAAATTTATTTAATTCTTATTTAAAATAATTTTAAGAACGCGTATATATATATATTTATTTTTAAACCGTTTCGTGCTTCTCTTGGAAAAATGCGCTTCTGCGCCGAGAAAAAAAAGTTGTTAACTTGACTAAATGCGTTCAACTAATTATTATTTCTTTAATTGAAATATTTAAGTATTTAAATTAAATACGACATATTAAATCTAACATGACGTATTTGACTTAAGTACTTAAATATTTCAATTAAAAAAATGATAATCAGTTGAACGCATTTAGTCAAGTTAACAACTTTTTTTCTCAGTGTACGTTTTTATGATCGAGTAAAACAATAGTGCAAAAGAATATATAATACATAAACTTTTATCTAACACATACATATCTACACAATGTCGATGTATATTCGAAACAGAAAAAATGCAATTTTGCAAATAGTAAAATAACAAAAATTTTCTGTAAAATATGATATAAAATTAATCAAATTTTCTAAAAACGGATAATGCTTTTCATGCGATACAATCTATTTTACATTATACGTTTTCGGTAAGATTAATGAAACTTTCAAGAGTTATCCTGAATAAGTAAAGTAGAAATCAATTATTAAAAAAAAGTACATCTAGTAGATGAATGTACTCTTTTGTATAGAATCATTATGGAACCAGTGGTTTCGCAGCTGTAGTTTCTTCTTTACTTTATCTATGAGATATGAGGTAAGTAACGGAAACTTTAGAGTAGGTACTAAAACTGATATAATCCGGATAATTTATTTAGGTAAATTATTTTTATTATTATTGCGCTTGTGATTTATATATTAAACATTCTTCTTTTAGACACACAAATAATATAATATTTAAAAATTAGATTGCTAATATATAGGTTAAGTTTCAGGAATACAATTTTGTCATATAAGAATAAAATCATATTTTACTTAAATGTTTTTATTTGCAATATACAAAAACAAAACAATCTAATTGTTTATATCAAACGTCGGAGTTCAACAATAAGATATAAAAATTATGATAAAAAGTGAATCGGGGAGAACTGGTAAAAAATATTTATTTTACAAACTCGTCTATAACTACATGATATCGCAATCGCTTATGTTACCCCCGATAGTCTTTGATCGTTTCGATCTCGGTAAGCCACCGATCGATGAATCGTCTATAACAGCCACAACGGCGACCGCGTTACGTGGTGTAGTAGCCTCGTGTGTCTGCTCGAGAATAGGGAAACCACGACTGCTACAGATAGGTGCTGGCGAAAGACCGCGATAACGCTTATCTGCTTCCTGGATTTATTGCTAGCGCAATGAAAACGCACCCGCCAGCCGCTCTTAC
>NW_021849067.1:588872-595353 GCF_003651465.1 Formica exsecta | reverse complement strand
GTATTTAAATACCGAAGCTATATGAAATTTTCTTTCTCTTGTGTTCGGATACAAGTGAGAAGCAGAGAAACGAATGTTCCGTATATCTAAACATTCTATATTTTTTCCGTTTCGCTTTGCCCTTTTAGTCTCAAAATTATATCGGCTATCTTATCCATTATATCTGATTGTGAGCAGCAATATGTTAAAAATACTACACTGAGAAAAAAAGTTGTTAACTTGACTAAATGCGTTCAACTAATTATTATTTCTTTAATTGAAATATTTAAGTATTTAAATTAAATACGACATATTAAATCTAACATGACGTATTTGACTTAAGTACTTAAATATTTCAATTAAAAAAATGATAATCAATTGAACGCATTTAGTCAAGTTAACAACTTTTTTTTCTCAGTGTGTATTTTTAACATATTGCTGCTCACAATCAGATATAATGGATAAGATAGCCGATATAATTTTGAGACTAAAAGGGCAAAGCGAAACGGAAAAAATATAGAATGTTTAGATATACGGAACATTCGTTTCTCTGCTTCTCACTTGTATCCGAACACAAGAGAAAGAAAATTTCATATAGCTTCGGTATTTAAATACCCTTGAATAATAAATTAATGAATTCTTAAATAATATATATTTTCGAAATTTTCAAGTATTTGGTTAATTCAAATACAAATTGATATAAACAATATAAACATTATGTGCATTTTTTGCTCGGACTTGCTAAACTAGACAAAAATAAAGCTCGAATAATGCAATAACGATTAAACCGTGTTATGTCTCCGCGATTATCGCGAGAATCTTGCCTTTACGATTCGAACATGATCTCAAGTTGCATCTTTTTTTAGCCATTTCTTCATTCTGATTTGTTCGCCCCATAAATTCCGCGTTATAATCTGTAAACACGTTGCGCAAGCGACTTCGAAGTAGCTCGAGCATATTTCGTTCTATATGTTACGCAATACGCATTGGTACCCTGCGAAATAAAACTTGCATGTTTCGCACAATTTTATCTTGTCTCGAGGCATTTTATACAATATATAATATTTAATTATTTTGCCATTTAATTTCATTCTTATAGATACATATATAATTTCCTCTATGTGAAATAAGATATTCTATGTACATACGGTACAAAAGACCAAACTTTAAATAGGATAATCACATTTTGCGAGCGTTCTCATTCGGTATATTTAGTTCTTATCGAAATTCTCGATGATAAAATGCCGCTCGAATAATTGACACTCGTTGGTCAGACACGTGGCTCGCGAAGTCATGAAGGAAGAAAAAGTCAGCGACACCCGAGCCGATGTACCGTACGTTAGAGCTCGATGACAAGACTGCATTCTTCTTACGACTCTTCCGCGAAGCCATTGAAGACCCGCCGTCACGGAGTTTTCTCCCTTTCGCGGTCTCGAATTCCGTGATTTTGAATTTATACCATACATAAAATGCACGCTATATAATTGTCTAATGTCTAATAAATCTCGAATCCAAAATCTTTATCCGAAATTATATTACAAGATTAAATAGTATATTAATCACACGCAATTACCGTTGAACTAAATCCTTCAATTTTAATAATAAATTTCTTGAGGGCAAATTTGTGTATTTTTACGGTAAATTTATTTCTCGATCGTTTCTTCAATAGCAAGTTATTTTTTTCGATTACATGGATTTTTTTAGGATATTTGATTGTCCATTGAAATCAGGTTGCAGAGGAAAAAAAACGTGTAGGAGTGTCGGAGTGATTTTTTCCCTAGCCATCGAAGTGACAAGCAAGCGAAGGTTAAATCCGAAGGTCGAGTCACCGCGAAGCGCTTAAGTCGAATTATCTGCTCAGATTACATGTATAGTGTCGAATTACATACTGTAATTTTATATCGCGTCGGCTACCTTACGCGGTTTGCAATGAAGGCGAATCATTTTGGCGAAAACGGTTCGTACAATGTGTCGTGCGCGCACACAGACGCACGCTATAGCGATTTGTTATTAATGAGATACATAAAATACATTACTGATTCGTTATAAATAAGATTAATCATGATCTTTGCAGCGATAGAGTTTTAGGATATTTTTTTTTCAATAAAAAAATTAGGTTTTGACACACATAATATATGGTATTTATGAAATATATGTATATTTTCTTTATTCACAATGTAAAAAAAAAATACAATTTTTTAATCTTTGAGAAGAGTAACTTGGTGAAAAGAAATGTCACTTTTATTAGAATTTATGATTTAGAAATGGAACAATTATTAATGCACGCACGATCCGCGTATCGTCTTGATCACGAATAAAAATGGAGGGAAGGAAAGATGAGGGACGTGTTGTAGATGAATGATAATTCTGAATTTAATTCTGTTTGGACGCGTGACATTGGATCAAGGAATATTTTTTCTTTTACTTTTTCCTCTGGAAGAAACTTAGAAGGATTAAATTACCACTTCGTCGTCCTTTGGATACTCTTTAAGGCTGAAAATATCATCTGGTTGAGTACATTCGATTCTTTGTCTAATTATTTATTAATATTTTTGTAGAAAAAGTTTTATTCTACGTTTTCGGTTTTATCACTTTTTTTTATCGTTTGCATCTCTAACAAAGTTATCACCTTATAATGCATATATAGTGTGACTATTCTTTTGATTATGAATTGTATTTTTATCTTAAGTATTTTATAGTTTCAATAAAATATTTTTGTGCTTTTTCGAGAGAAACATTAAAGCTGTATCCTATATTTCAGAGTGTAAAATATTTTTACGAATCAGAATAATCGCGATTATCTATACGTTATTAAAAACCTTTCGCCGAGATAACTCTTTGCGTGTGTGTGTGGGAGTTAATCCTTGATCTTTCAAAGTCCAACTCTCTCTTGTTCGAACATTCTTATGAGACGATAATTGGCATTGAATACTGTCGATAATCTTGCAGCCGCGTTACGAGTAGATATGCTAATAGCTCACAGAGTTGCACTTGCTATTAAGCTTGCAATCTCAATTCGATTGGTTAGCACTGCGTTAATTGAAGATGACGTTAAGAATCAACCGCGTCGCTATTAAAACGACGAGTTGACTACAAACATGCCTTTCTTAGTAGTCAATTGTTAATTGAAAGAATCAAAATAACAACGAGTTTTTAGCCTATTATGTCGAAACCTTTTAACGTTTCTGAAATACCTGTTAATAAGAATATTTTGTGTGAAGCTTATTTTATTTTAGATATGTAAATATTACCATACAATTTTTTATTAATCTGAAAACAGAAATTTCTATTTTTGTAGTTAAAAACGCGCGTGAAAATGATTAGTTTGCCTTCAAACAGAGATCACATTTTGCATGTTAAATACAAATACCGAACGCATAACTTCGCGTAAAATGTGATGACAATGTTTACATTTTAATATTGTGAGTCATAAAGATTATTTCATATATGAATTCTTTATTCTTGACGAAGTAAGTAAATGATTACTGAGTAAACGAGAAACATTTTGAATAAATAATTACATATCTTTAAATCATCGTAACTTTTTCGACTTAAATAATTTACAATCGACATTAAAGAAGTTAATATCGAACATTTTTTCCCGTTATTTAATAGTTTTTTTTTTTTTTACCTATTTAGAAAATTTTCTGTCTCTCGACAAGCATATAATGGAACAAATAGTTGTGTAAGTTGCGTAAGAATTTCTCTGAAATATGAGCAATTCTACCGAAAACGTGATTTTTCTGTTCCGACGAGTGTTGAATTTATAATTGAGCGAGTGAATCATGTGCGATAAAGACAAGTTGTTCTTTCGAATAACTTGAGAGCACGAGAGTTTCATCCGTACGTGCCTAGAATCCGCTAGACCAAAAATATTTAAGATGAGATGAGAGAGAGCCCGAGATGACTCTCGACACACGTCGCGCTGACAAGGAAATGGCAGAGATGATGATGATTTTAGCAGCGTCGATGAAACTCCGCTTTGAAACCTTGACCGAGCGACCTCATTATTACGGTTGAACGGCACGAAGGACGAGCCTTATAAGTCTATGAGTCGCGACGACAAATTCATGATGATTAACACGAATTTTTACGCGGTATAACTCTCAATTTCAGACGAATTTAAGAGACAGAAGAGTTATAAAAGGCAATGAATATCAGTCAAAAATGGGCCAAATCTTATTCGAATAATAGATAAATGATTTTTAAGGACATTTATGAATCTACGATGTGTGTGTGTGTGTGTATGTGTGTGTGTATGTGTGTGTGTGTGTGATTCACATGTTTCAAGATAATTTTCATACTGCGGAAGCATTTATGTATAATTGTCTCTCCTCGTCTTTTATTTTTTCCTTCTCTGTCTCTCTTTCCCCTTTCCTTAATACTTTATTTATTTAAGTCAAATCTTCACGCGTTTGTTTTTTATCTCATAAATGCTCTTAAAATAGCACAGAAAGTTTTTGTATCGATATTACTCTTAGCATGTGTGATATTTTTTTAACGGAAATGTAATGTCCTGAAAATATTACAGTCGCAAACTGTGCATTATATCTTTCATTACGAAAAATGAAACGACTGTCCGCATATTGTTATATTTGCTTCGAGACAGCCGATGTCTTTGGGTCGTAACGGGAATTTTCCTTGTGGACAACTTAAGAGCATGGGTTGAACGACAATAAGATCAAACAGACCACACCCTTGTTAATGTGTTTCTTCTATTAATATCTCAAGAAATACTTTAAATGATTGACCTACATGTTAATATGATTTTCTAAATTACTCTTTAAAATATGTTACTAGAACTTGACGCACGCGCGATTATACTTTTTTGAAAAATATCATTTATTTAATCTGAGAAATAAACTGCTGTAGAATTTTTATATATAAGATTATTAAAATTAATGAGAATTTTAATATATCAATATTATATGATATTGTGCAAGCGTTTTTAAATAATAGTAAAACGTATAGAGATATACTCTCTTTCTCTCTATATTTTACATTACACACTTGGATAATGAAACGCAGGTGATTCTGTTCGCTGATAAAACGTCATCGGAATTCATGTTGGAGATCTTATTATGTCACGAGTGATTAAACGTTATAACTAGCCACTATGGCACTGAGGGGCGTAAATGTCGATAGCCAGTCTATCTCAGTGATTTACATAAAATTGAATCATTGTTCAGCTCGCAAGCTTCATTCGTAATTAGATACGCATGTTTCTCTCGTTATTTTCGCAATAAAGTAGTAACAGAATAGTCGTGCGAGTGAAAGTAACAAAACAAGAATGATAATTGAATTTCCATTTTTATTAATCCTAGCATTAAAATCTAATTTAATTAATTTACAAATTAAAAATATTAATATAGATACAATTAAATATATTATTAGTTTTAAAATCAATGTATAAGAAATGAGATAAATACATCTTTGCATATTAGTTATAAGATTATAAAAAAATAAAAGTATATTTTTTGAAGAAAATATATAAAAATAATAATTTTGTAAAAATTAAAAATATATTGCAAAATGCTATTTTTCTCTCCTAGTATATAAGTCAAAATTATTGCATTGTATTATAATTAAATTTGCAATGATTATGCTTCTTTTTACATTTTTATCAATATTGGGAAATCGTCTTTTTTGCAAGATATCTTGTCTAACAATAAGACAAAAATTTCTAGGACATACTTTTTAAGATATATTTTTACACGTTGGAGAGAACGAACGATGCGCGCGCGAAAAGTCGACCATACGGCTAGTTAGTTCGATGAAATAACCACCGACATCCCCGTTCATTCCGTTCAATTAGAGCATCCGTATACGGTACTTATTCGTCCAAATGGGATGATAGGATTATTTACGGATACACCTACTAAAATAAACTCGATTCTTCAATCAATAACCAAAACGAATAATTTTAGCTAATTAATATTTAGAAATATAATCCAGAAGAAGTAATTATCATTATCTTGCCAATTGTTTAAATTGTTAGATATTATTTATATGCAGTAGATAGATACAATGGGAGTTTCGCGAAATGTTCTCTTGGAAACTGTTTGAAACTTCCAACGTTGAGTGTGATTTAAATCTATTTTCTAAAACGAAATGCTTCTCGAGTAGTAAATGCTGTCGCATTAAATGATGATTTAATAGGACCCCCGACCATGCTCTATTCTTCTCTGTCTCGCGTAATGTAGATCGATTCTTGTCTCTACATGGTGTACATATTGTTACGTTCATTGACCGTTCAATAATACGACAAATATATTTTCCGTCGCGTGCTTCTCGAGACTGATAGAATACATACCGAAACCGCGATATAAATATAATAAGACATAGTTTAATCACGGCATATAATAATGAGAATAATAGAAATATATATAATGTGCACTCACTATACATATATTATACAATAATTACCTTAATAATTATATGACATAATTGATTATTTTCTACAATTTATTATATTATAGATATAAATATATAATTAAGAAAA
>NW_021849067.1:580707-586207 GCF_003651465.1 Formica exsecta | reverse complement strand
ATAAAAAGAAAGAATATTATTAAATTATATATTTTTAATACATATTGAGATAAATAATAATAGTAAAGGAAGTTTATTAATAATGATTTATTAATAACATTTTAATAATGGATACATTCTCTTCTAAATTTGAGAGTTATATAATTATTTCAATATTAATTTTAAATATATTCTATAAATGATATTTTATGATGTATTATCCAACATATCGCGCGTAATTAACTACTACATAATTGATATACAATCTTACGCGTTGGGTTGTTGAATGAGTTCACTATTATACATATTTTCTGAAGCTCCATGTCCGGAAGCTCGCTTATATGCATGACTGATCCTTCTCTGCGAGCAATCTCTTCTAACGGCCAAACGATTCGCACTCGTATAATTATGTAACAGATAGCTCTCGAGCAAATAAGAATTAAAATGTTTTGAAAATATTGAAAATATAATGAAAAAAAGCTGTTGCATATCGAAATGTGAAATTGTTGCAGAAAAGTATGGAATTACTTTTTTTATATTTTTATTATAATTTTTTAATGAATTATTTTTTGAATCTCTCTTTTTTTCTTCTCTACATTTATATAACATTTATTTATTTATAAGATATATTTATTCTCCGTACAATCTATACGGAAAAAGCTAAAACATTCTCTTGGCAATTAAAATAGAGAAAATTGACAAAAATAGTTTGAGAAGCGAAAACGCGTATATATATAATTTATATTCGATTCTCGATACACACACATCCGATCCGTCGTGCTTGCAATTTATATAATTTAATCTCTGTCCCCTATGCTCTGGCGGAATTATATTGTGCGCAATCTAGATTATTATTATTATTGTTATTATTGATTTGAGGTCGCGATCGAATCTCGATCGGGGTCGATCGTTCTTGCGGCAATGAAGCATGATCGTTCCAGCTGATGGTATCCGTTCGTGCAGAACGTTATTTTATTGCTTTGCGATCGACGCCGTTCGCAAACGATACGTTTTTTTTTTTTTGTTCAAACGAGGCCACAAATGTTATGCGAATCTGTTTCATCGTGCTCCCACAAATATTGGTATAAATAGATTGTGCTCGGCAAATGCAACTAATCTTATAATCCGAGAAACGCGTAAAATGTATACTGCGATATTAGATTGAGATAACAATATTTGATGTTTTGCTATTTATTCTGTGTTATATTTTATTTTATTTTAATCTCGATAATTTGTAAAGAGCAATATATGAAACTGCATATATCTGCAGATATTGTTCAGATAATTTTTTATTCTTACAAATTTAATATTTGATCTATTAGTATTGATATCACACTTAAAAGCAGATATTGAAAAAGATTACATTATATTCTTTTATAATATATATTTTTATTTATACACAATATATACAGAGAAAGATCAGCCAAAATAGGATAGTTACTAGAGAAAATTGGTTTGAATTTCTACGTCATATATCGTACGTATTTTGCTGAATTTTTGCCTATATTTATTCCATTTTATACAACGGCTATTTATTAAAACCCTCAAGTAAAAATCCCAACTAGCAATGTTAAAGTAAACAAGATAATTGCTTATATTTTAATCAATTAATTACAAATGCAGATGTTTGAAGCCAAATTCAATATGGTTCGTTAATACAAGAATATTATTACGGAGGAATAAACATTAATATACGCAGAATGTATCCGCCTGTGGATTAACGAGAAAATGATTATCCATGAGACATCGTTAGTTGCCTCGACCACCGAAATCGCATTAAAGGCAGGAAGAACGATGATTCACGCGGATGTGACTGCATTCTGCAAGCTGTTCTTTTCCTATTCGATATACGGTGCGTTTCTGTAATATGTATCATGGGTTTTGCCGCAAAACTAACAGCTTGCATCATATAATTTTCTGAATAATTTTTATTTATTTTAAAAGAACTTTTTAGAATTTATTAATTTTAATTGAATAATGTTTTGCCACTCTATCTCTTTACTAATTAATATTTTTAATAATTTTTATTTTGTATTAATATTTATATTCATAAAATTAATATTTTTATTTACATTAATATTTATAAACGTATATATCAGTCTGAACATTTTTCCTTATATTTTTTCAAATAAACGAATCCATATTTATTTTTTAAATTTTTATTTGAAATATAGAATGAATAATCGATGATTTGTATGGACGCCCATACAATACATGCACACAAAGCCGAGAAGAAAGAAATAATTTTGAAGAATTTGAAATTAATTAAAAACGTAAAGTAGAATTTTCTATAAGTTTTAGTTTTGAAAAAAGACTTTGGAAGTTGGAGAACTAGTAATATCTTTTTGTACAGTCTAAAACTTGGCTGAAGCTCGAATTTAAAAAGATATAGAGTCACTTTATTCACGTGTTTATATTTACAAACTTAGGCTAGGACGCCGATTTGTTTTTCTGTAACGTAGAGGAGGGAGAAAGCACTTGAAACAACGATACATTGTGCAAGTAATGGAGGGTATACGGTACACAGTGCGCATCGCATCCGTTTCTGATCTCACGCGCTCGCGCACGCAGAACGTATTGCGTACGAACGTGCGTGCATGCGTGCGTGCGGAGCGTTGGATTCGATGCTTGGTTTAAATTTAAAGATAGCTCGTGACGTCAGCAGAGCTTTTGCTCCCGAACTGCTGTTGTTGGTATCTGATACATATATATATATATATATATATACACGAGTATATGTGTGTGTGTGCGTGTGCCTGGAACTCGCGCCGTCCAATTCTGTTCTCGCGAATTTCGTAACTGCCGACCATAACATATATTGAAACTCGCCGCAAGTTTCGTAAACATTTCCCAAGAAATTCACCTCGTGAAAGAGGGACATTATCCGTTTTGTTTTTTGAAACATACTCTCATATTTTTTAGCGAAATAAACTGTTTCCAAAACTTATTAATTATAGAATTATATTGCGAGTGCGAATTGAATTATTGATAAAACTTTCGATTTTTTATTAATTTCACAGAGACATTGTCGATTGCGATCATTGTGAAGCAATCGTGCTAGTCGCGCCATAATATTGAAGAATAATGTCCGCGGGCTTCATCCACATAATGCATTAGTCTCTTGTGAAAATAGTTGCCGTTGAAGAGCGGAAGACACGACCGCGAATTACATCACGACGATAAACTCGCGTGACATTTAATCCGCGAATGTTCGAGAAAAGTGCGCGTAGATTAGAAATAATTTTCTGCTTACACGAAGAGTAAGAAATGTAAAATTTTTATGTAAAATTTATAAAAACCATAGACTGTTTTAAGTTTTACAAGTTTTTTAATCATTTGTTTTTTTCGTAAACTTTCTTTCTCCCATATAATATAAATATGCGTAAATTTTTTATATATAATGATAAAGCATCATGCTAAGGCGTTGCAAACATTTTAAGGCGGACGATCAACCCGACATCGCGTAAAAAAGCATACTTGAGGAAAGAGAAAGTATAATCTCTCGTATGTACGCGAATTATCAGCTTGTGCTAATATTATGTTCCGCAATTATCAGTCCTTAGCTGGTTTTTATCTTATCACATATTTTTCGTTCTAACGTTGCTACCTGTCGGTTTCACCGACTATTTAAATCATTCTCTCATAATCCATTTATCGAGGCGTTTATTTGTAATAACTCGGCTTTCTTCTTTAGGAAATGACTACGTGTTTCTTCTATTTTAACTAAAGATTTGTAAAAGTTTAATCAACTATGATTAATTAACCAGAGTCCATGCTAAAACTCTTTGTGCTTCAAGTAAAGAATTATTGAATACAGCGCTGCTAAATTATCTTAATTAGAAATTATTTAAATAGTAGTTTAATCAAATAAAAATATATTCGTCAATATATTGATCATAAATAAATATTGAATTATCTATTATTTGAATAAGATTTTGCCGATCTCTCCGGTTCCATTCCATGTGAATCGAATGTTAGGCGGTGAACTCTCGCCTACACACGCCATACGAGGTTCCCTTCCATCTTCCACAAGGTCTATTAGCGCGTAACTAAGTGTACCGACGTGTACATTATCCGTCTACCTGTATGAGGTTTCGATGCGTGGGCGGAACTTGCCTCTCGCGCTTTCCATTCACTCGGACGGACGCCTTCGTGCCCATTCATGGTATTTAGTATCTCGCAATGTTTGTGATCGCACGCGAATTCGCATGATTTTCATCGAAACACTTTAGAATCGATCATTTCGAAAAGATTACGTCTCTACTATAGTAAAATAAGATTCGATATTTAACTCGAAATCAATAAAAATATTTTGCGTACGAATAAAAAATCTTTAACGGCATAGTTAAATTCTAGATATACATCTGCATTGATAAACTCTGAATCTTAATTTCCAGAATGAATAAGATGTACATATATCTATTGATAAAAAGTTATTGTGAAAATTTCAAAAAGAAATCTTTTTTATTCCATGTCTTTGATCTTTTGCGAAATAAAACTATTACAATGACGACATCGTTACCGTCCTTTTGTTCTTTTTTATTTCTTTTTATTTTTGTCTCTTTTATTACTCAGGATTTCCGTTTATTCACAGCATCACCCTCTTTTGACGCGCGCAATATTGTTCCTCTTATTGTACGTCTCTTTAAAACGTCCATTGAGCGACGGCGTCATTATGTCAATAATAATAGTCGCTGAAAGTCAGCTGATCAAAGTGCGATTCCTACGCGTCGTTGCGCGTTGCGTCTATCGTTTATGCCCATAAATCGCAATTTTCTCAATTCATATCCAAACACGATTAGACGCGCATCTGATCGATAGTATGAATTTAAAATAACGATATGAGAATTAATTGTTATCAAAAGTTGAAAAGTTTCAAGAATTTTATTGAAAAATTCCATAATTCAAATCGATCCTGTGATTGCGTTACAAATATATTTTGGACACTCTGTATGTTGGGAAAAGATTTTTGACGTACCTACATGAATCGGACTGTTTATCGGCTACAGAACGCGTGTGGTTCTCACATGAAAGAGATCCATTCATAGTAATCGGAGTATCGCACACACAAAAATGCGAGTGGTATCGCATAATTACTGCGGCCGAGTTATGTATTAATACTTACAGCGAAATCTTGTATCAATGCAGAGGAACAAAGAGGCAATGTACATAATCGCGCGTTATCGTTGTTTCCGGAAACAATCGGCCGCATGGTTATTAATCATCCCACGCGTTTTTTTTTTTTTTTGCACTACACATTGGATCAACACTTTTGCACGACTACTTACTTTATTTATTTTACCGTAGATCAATGTTTACATAATGCAACTGAATTTGAAAAAAAGTTGTGAACCGATTTTTAATATATGCGCAATGATAAATATATTTGATGCGCATAAAAATTTACAAAATTTAAAGATCAACAAAAATGAGGAGTAAAGAACTAGTTACTTTTCTAATTTTTCTAATTTTATAACTATATAAAATAACATATTTAAGAAACTACATTTTTTAAATAATT
>NW_021849067.1:550095-580690 GCF_003651465.1 Formica exsecta | reverse complement strand
TATATATATATATATATATGTGTGTATTTAAAGTTAATAATTAATGTATTCTATAGATACAGAAAAATATATTTCTTTTAGAATAGACTGCGTATGAAAATTGAAACAGAATAAATACAGGAGATAAAGACAGGATAACTTTATAACATCGGCAATTTTTGATGCTGAGTTTGGCTTTATTATCGTATTTTATCGAATATTCACAATCAAGATACGAGTGTCGTCGAACGTTAAGTGAAACACTCGCTTTCTGCAACGAAAATTTTAAGTTAGAGAAAAAATAATAAAATGATTTGACTTCAACGGAAGTCGATGATATTCAGTATAGAGTTAAAGGATATGCAAAAACTGATAAGGCGTAGATAAGCGACCGATATCCTTGCGTTTATATGTACATGGATACTTGCTTTCATGAAACTTACGTAACTTTTATTTCATATTTTTCTGAATACGATAAAAACATGAAATTTATTTTGAATACATTTTATATGTATATAGATATATGTTTAGAGAGAGAGAGAGAGAGAGGGAGAAAATTAATAAATGATAGCATCAGGATTATTGTCAAAATAATATCATATATAGTAATTAGTAATTATCGAGTCAGTGACTTAAAAAAAATTCTATTTCAAGGTTTGCAAACGTTATTAAAGTCATAACATAACATACTTCTTATCCTCATCTAACTGTCAAATATTGTTTGCGCAGTCTAGTCTTGATAATGTTATCAATCGGCAAAAAAAACTTTTCTTTCTAGAAACATACGAGTTTATCAATAAAGTTTATTTTCGATAGCGACAACTTGAACAATCTCCTTCTATTTTTCTATCCTGATTTACGAAGACAAATGGTTATAATTTTTGATCACTTAATAGAAGGATGAATTTGGAAAGTTCTGCCCCTATAAATATGCTAAAAAAGGAATCGTAAAAAACATACCGATGAAAATCGATTAAAACGCAGAGCGAATATAGTCAGACTCTCTCTCTCTCTCTCTCTCTCTTTCTCTCTCTCTCTCTCTCTTCGTTCCTTAACCCCGAGCAAACTTTCCCAATCGCGCGAATATATTTTGCAACATTGATCCCTCTCTCCCCCTCGTTTCCCGCAACTAGAAAAGGTTATTCTCGCAAGACTTTATGGCGATCTTTACGAACCACACATTTTACCACACATACATTACATTCTCAGTTGCCACATCTTTTCATGAAAAAATCGGAAAATTGTTTATATTCCCTTTCACTAAAAAGATAACAATGTTACTCTAGAATATTATTATATTATATTAACACAAGTCTCTTGTCAGTCTAACAACTAGATATTAAATTAAAGATTTATTTTACTTAATTGCTTAGTCAATCGAATAAATTACATTTTATTTTAAATAAATAATGATTTTCATTCGACACAATGTTTCGAAAAGGTTGTCTCGTTTCGTCGACGAGAAAGTGAAGTCACATGAATGGTGAAATTACTCGATGTACCGGAAGTGTGCGCGAATCCGGCGATTCAGCCATGTCTCATTACCGCGTGCATTTCCCGTGGAGCGACTAATTGCGCTCGGTCCCTACTTGGCTATTTCCATTCTTTCCCCTCCCCTTATTCCCTTCCGCCTTTTCCGCTCGCTTTCCTCTCTATTCGCACGCCTCTGTACGGAAAACGGGCATTGTCGGGCATCGGTGATACGCTCGGGATATCTTTTGCGACGCCCGTGGCCGAGGGTCGACAAAATCAATTTGTCTCACGATCGTACTTTTAAATTCTCTCGCCCATCCCCATAATAAAACTTCTCGCGCAGTGAAGGATTAAATTAATCGGAATGGGATTGCGAGTACGAATAATGAAAAATGCAAATTTAATTGCAAATTTAATTGTATGCGCGTGACATACGTACATAATTTAGCCGTTACGCGCATGACACGTGTAATTTTAATCACAAATTTAATAGAAAGATAAATAAATTGTGACCATATATGAACAAGACACATAGCTCGATGAATTTTAAATAAACTTCTTGTTAAATCGTAATTTTTTTACTATATGTTGTATTTTTAAAAGACTAATGTATTAATCTAAAAATAAATACATATTTTTATATATCATAATCATCTACACTGATTATGCCAAATTATAATTATGTATAAATATGTATAATGTTTAGTATTATAAAATTTGCAAGCATTTATATAAAGATATAGCATTGCTAGGTTTTTAATTAACGATCTAATTAACTTAGATGTTTACACGTCACGCCTTCTCAGAGAAGATAATCATAAAAGTACATTGTGACTTGCATACCCGTCTGAGAATACATATTCTTGAGGCAGTCTTTTACCGTCTGTTGACCCTTTTAAGCCAGCGCGCTCAGTGATTTGTTTGAAGAAGACACAAAGATCCGCGACTAGTATCACGAGAATCCAATAATATCTCTCCAGACTCGCTAGTCATCTCCCCACCCTCTTCAGGAACCCCTTTTCTATAAATATATTAACGTGACCCAGTTCCTCGAAAGGGCTGAAGAGGAGAGGAGAGGAATAGCAGACGCCATAAACCAAAATTATCGTATGACGCCATATTCTTCACGACTTACTGCAAGGAAATCTGAAAAAAAAAAAATATATATATATCGCGCAAAATCATAAATAGAAGGACTGCATAACCGTCTTATAATCATTCCGCGAATCTTTCACTTTGGAAATAGATTCTTTGATCAATTTAAACTGATTTTTTCTTAACAGAAATTTAATCGCATACTTTTTTCATAATATACATACCTCTCAATTTTTGATATTAAATGACATGATTTATAAACTAAAGCGAAATACTTGGCATAAATGGTCTGATCTTAATTTTAAAGACAATTTTTGTCATAAATTTGCAATAGATATTTTCTTAATGAAAATGGCATCTTTCTTTTAATTGGATTAATTTTTCATTTATAAGATACATATATAATTTCGATATCTCTGCTTGGGAAGACAAAATTTTTGATAATCTCAAATGTCGCGAAATGAAGATTTTGTCCACGATCTGGTCGATCTGTCTAGTCGTTTGGCTAGCCACCGCGAGGTCGTTGTTCTGACATTTATTGTCCTCCGTTCCGCCCTCTCTATATGTCGCCCTCCGTTCGCTTTTGCCGCTCGTTCGTCTTTCTCTCTCCCCCTATTCCTCTGTAGAACTTTTTTTCCCCAGCTTCTCTCATCCTTTTCTTTCTCTAACCGCGCTCTCAACCGTTCTCGCTTTCCCTTGTCATTCGCGTAATTGCGCATGTGTAACTATTCGCTTGTACGGGGTTCTTGTCGTGGGATTCTTTCGTCGCTATTCCATATCTTTGTTATGTTTTTCACGATTTGGGAAGTTTTGTATTTGTGGAAAAAATTAAATTTTTTTTAAAACATCTATTAACTGTACGATAATAAGAAATTGTATAATTTAGTGAAATTAAACAGATTTGAAAAAGTTTTGACTTTTCCAATATATTTTTACAATTGCAGTATTGGAAATATTGCTGATCTAAATAAACTGTTCAATTTGATATCTTACAACAAAATTTTTTTGCGGAGAGCGCAGCGATTCTTCGTTCACTTTGAAGGCGGAATAATTACAGGCGTTGAGGTCGAGAAATATAAACGCGTCACTGTAATACACGTAGGATTATGTAAAAGCACTTCCTGCAATCTTTCATCTTGTATGATATCACATGTGGGCGACGCACACGATCGCCATTTTGTGCCCTTCAGACATAGATTAATAATGTAGGTATTAATATGTATAAATATTATCCATGCAATTATAAATTTAAATGTTTTTTTTTGTGTTCAATCTATTTTTTTCTTGTCTTTTGTGTTATCTAAATTAAATATGATTATGATAAACGTCTCTGCAAAATTTAACATTTCATTTTCAGAATTTTGATACAATCGATAAAATTCTAACTTTTTTTCGAAAAACTTTAGAGTTTTTAATGCATTTTAAAAAGATATTAAAATCTCATCGAAAAGAGAGAGAAGAGCATAATCGAGTCTACTGTTAATCTCGAGAGACAGGCACGTTCTCAATTTAGAAGATGATTAGAAGCGATTAACTTTAATAAATAACATATTAGTCTTTGAATTATTTGATAGATCTTTTTATATAGAAGCTTTGTTTACACAATATGGACGTAGTTGCGTTAATTAAAAAAGAATCAACTGTATGCTACATTTTTTAACTTTTATATTTCTGTTGCAAAATTTACTAAAAAATTACAAAATTTTCTAGATATGCCATGTGTGTGTTACTTTATTTTTGATCCAACACGCTATAAAATTTTATTTCTAATAATCCTTTAAAAAATAGTTGTATCCAAAAAAATGTACTTTTTAAAAAGCTGATTCTTTTCCGCAATTGCATCTAATTGATATAATTTGTTAGACACACCCCATGTGTGCACCGGTCTACGTTCGCCAAATCGATACGTCCCTGCGTCGTTTTCTATATAGTCATCTTCCCAACTATTTGTCGCGTATTTTCAACGATGTCTGATATCCACCGAGTCTGCTATTGGTTACATCATTCTATCATTCGAACATTGCGATATTATAGCATTGACAAAAGTTTTATCAAATTTTTAATATTCAATATATAATTTTTAATATATCTTTATATTTGAACATTTATTTTTTAGAAAAAGTTTTATTAACAATAATTTTAGAGTTCTTGATAGTTTAAACAAATAATTATGGACATTAAACCAAAGAAAATGGCATAGGATAAAGTGAGACACTGCGTGAATTTGGCGGCTCAGTTTGTCCTAAAACATTTTCCTTGGTTTAACTGCCAGAATTATTTGTTTAAACTATCAAGAATTTTAGCACTATTACAAATAAAATCAAAATTTTTAATTATTTATGAGCTTTCACGAAATGATACGCCAACTTTACACACACCCACCACATATGTTTTGCTATTAAATTTATAAAATTAAAATTTATCACGATAATGTAATGTCGCACTAAATGCAATAGAAATTGAGAAATGCAATAAACAAGGCTAGCAAAAATATAAGAGAGAATCTTCTGCGCCGAAAATTTCTGTACTATATATATATACAATAGAAAAGTTTTCGTTTATCCTACAGAGAATAATGTTATTGTGTTTTTCTTCCAAAGCTGAAACTTATGAAACTATCGTATCGATTATTATACGGATACCGATTATTGAACGTAAGGAGTGTTCCTCCTGACCCGATTCCATCGTCGATATACTACGGTAATCTTCTATGCTTCGGAAATTCCAGTACAGTGTTTCATAATACGATCAAAAACAACTATTTTCGCCTACTTGCTTCTCATTGTCGATCGTCGATGAAACTCGTAGTCTTTCACATTTGAGTTACCTTTTTCGCATTTGATGAAAACATTGCGAGAAAAACGTCAAAATCATAAAATTATTTAATATAATTCAACTTTGTCATATGTATAAATGTCACAAATATATATAAGGTAATTAATTAAAATTTATTAAAATCCGAAAAATAGCATGCTCATTTATGATGAACGATTTATAATTATTCTATTTTTTATTGAAATACATTAACCGTTATTAAATAGGTTTCAAAACATATTGTGTCGCTAATATAACTATCGTGCTACTTTACATAATAAAATCATATAAATTCTAAACTGTTGTGATTAGATATCTTTTGCAAGATAGGTGTTACTGAGAGAAAATATCTTAATCTCATTGTGCACATACCGATTAGATAACATGCGCGCGCGCACAACAGTTGAAAAAATCCTTTCTCGTTCTTTGAATACGCTTTTCACTCTTTTTTCTTCTTTACAGAACTGAATTCTGTAAAATGTATAGTATATTTTATAAAAAATATTAAAAATAAATATACCAATTATAAAAAAATGTAATACATTTATCAGTATCAATAATAGATGGTGAATGAATAATAAAAATGATGGTATTTTTTTGTATTTTTTTATTTTACTATTATTATTTTTTATTTGTATTATTCTATAATTATTATGTTTTATCATTAAAAAAGAAATTAATTATTAACAAGATATTAATGCGATTAGATGCGATCTTTTAAAAAAGATGAAGAACGTTGAGAAAAAGATAATAATTATATATGACGACGACGGAGTATTCGCAACGGCCGTAACGAAACAGTTACGGCCTTGACTGGCTAATTAAATTCAACATACATATTCATTCATTCGTACGAAGGAAGTCTATACAGGTAGCATCACCGTTTCGCTACGCGTTTTCTCATTTACCGACATCGTAGCGAGGTATCATATCTTATCGCAAAACGTTGCAACTTCTTCATTCGAAGAGTATGGGAATAAAAAAGGTACATTCTTTAATATATTATACTTATTTCTCCATATATTTATTTTATATTTTTTTCTTTATTCTAAATTATGTTTTTCTCAAGAAATGAACTCAGACATGATATATTATGCATGTGGTGTTAATGACAAAAAATACAACTAGATAAATTCTATCTGAAAAAATAAGTTGAAAAAATATGTATTTTATTATATAGAAAAGACGCTTATCATATATATTTTAAAAAATTTTATATATATAATCGAAAGAAAAAGTTTTATTTTACATTTTCTTTGTATTTTTTGTGTATCCTCTTCTTGGTTATACTATTACAAATAAAGGACTCTGTTTATATTTAACTCTACATAGATATTTTTATAGAATAATGATTCCAATGCACGGCAATGCAAGGTGCATTAAAAAGACACCTGTTGCATGTTAGCGGACGATCAATCAATATCACGTGATACTTGGACTACGTGGAGGCTTACATAGTTTTATTAATGAATGAGTTCTTTAAAAGCCAAACTCTCTCTCTTTCTCTTTGATTAACATCATTTTTTGCAAATTTCTTAATTTTAGTATTAGCACATATGATTAATGTAAGCTATTAAAAATTAAGAAATTTACAAAAAATGGAATCGATCAGTTTGGTTTCTAAAGGGTCTAAATATCAGTAACATTATACAATATTATTTTGCAACACTATAAAAAATTTGAGAAAATAAAATTTCAAATAATTTAATGCCATAAAGAATTAAAAGATATTATAATTCTATTTTGGGTAATTAACGGATAAAAATAGCAAATTGATAGATATTAATAAAGAAGTGACTATTATTATGATGTATACTCCTTAAATTTGATGCACTAAAACTCAATCTCCAATTCTTTATACATTTTGTATACATTCTGTAAATAAACAATAACGAGTAATTTGAATAACAGATAATAAGAATAACAAATAATACGAACAATAAATAATTTTAATATAATGAATAATTTTATATCTGAATAGCGAATTAAATATAAAAACGCATTTCGTAGTCTATTGAATTATCTAGTAATATAATGCCGTAATGATGTAAGATGTTTTTGTAATGCCTCTTGAGAAAATGAACTGATCGTTTCGCGGCTGATCTTTCGTCTCGCATGGTATTAAATTACGAGTGGTACATCTGGAGCTTCGTATCGCGTTGGTACAAATGGATTAAGCCGAATTAAAGGCGTCGGTCCTGAGTCAGCGTTTATTTTAGAGCAATTAAGCCAGCATATGAAAGCAAATGTTTTTTACCATCGTAAATTTTGCCCTTTCACATTAACATACTTTTCATACGCGATAAACTTCATCTATCTTCTGAATCTTATGACGAATATCTTGTTTGACAAATTGGCTTTTTTGTGACGAAAATTTTATTAGACGCATCATATTTTTTTTATTTCTTTTTTTTTTTTTTTAAAGAAAAGTATTTAAAATCCAGATTTTTTTAAAAGGTACTGTGTGTCTATGTATATAGTACATATAAAATTTTATTAATATCCATAACGTATTGTGATGTGTAATTATAGAATTATACATTATATTGGACGGTAAAATCGATGCACATTACTACGTTTACGCATTCTTACTATTACATCACTAATAGTGTAATTGACATCGATCAAAGCGATTGTATTCCCCTCTTCAATCGCTTGTATCATGAAAATCCGATTATGCTGTACAGCGCGATACAAGGGGGATTTGATTTAAATAGAGTCAGCGCAACAGGTCTGCCGATTTACATATCTCTCGCCTATACCACTGATTGAATAATCTTTCAGCCTTAATTGCAGATATGTTTTTGGTTAGGTTAAATCGTAATTATGATATAGATTAAGTTTGTAGCTATGAATAAATCAAAAAATAAAAGTTTTTAAAGAAATAGTTCTTTTATTTGATTTGTTTATCTCTGCGCACACAATTCAATAACAACATAAATAAGATAATTACGGGAATAAGTTTTTTTTGACGACATTGCTAATATCTAGTGCTTTTCTTCTTTTTTTATTTTTTTAATTTAAAGATTTCTTCCGCCGCTTTGATTTTATGGCTATTTGAAGTCGCTTTATAAAGTCGCAAAAGAAAACGACGCAGTTAAACGAGCAAGCAGCCAAAGGGATGAAAACTATGTAAGTCCTCGCCAACATGCGGTATTCTAGCAACCACACACATCTACGCACCTTTGTGCATCGAAAAGGGGTGGCTCAATGTTGAAAAACCCTTTGGACTTTGAAGTAAAGAGGAATGAGAAACACGGGTATAACGAAGGGTATTTAAACAACGTCGCTTTCGTTTAGGTATATCTCAGACTCGGATTTATACAACACCCTTTATTTATTTTTTTTTAACAAGAAAGATATTTGATTATTATACATTAAATTGTTAAAATATTGTTGTAGATAATTATCACGATGTGAAAGACGCGTTATTATTTCATCGTGCAAACTTTAGCATTTTATGACATATTATAATATATAAATAAATAGATGTATTAATTTAATTTATAGATATTTAATTTATATTCCTGCCCCTTCTTATTTTATTCGATACAATTTATGTTAACATGGATGATTAGGATGTTTAGGATGTGTTAACACGAGTGTTTAGGATTTTTTAGAAAATGAAAAAAAAATAAAAGAATGTCATATAATGTCTCGTATTTCGATATAAAGTGTATTATTTAAATGATCGTTAAGCAATATAAGTTTTATACATATAAATGAAAATTAGATATATTTAATTTTATTTTTTTATACTTTTGCTTCTTTATATTGGGTACGTTAGGTTGTTGAAGAATGTGCAAATATAATCTCAAAGTTGTGATAATATTTATTTGCGATGATAGAAACATAACATTGGGTTAGTATTTTTTTTAAGTTACAACGTTCAATTATGCTAATTACTTTGTACTGTTTTAATTGCTTAAACCAATTGCTCGATTTATCCCTGAGGAAAGTGCTGTCTCCCTTAATCTTGACAAGCTCAGTAGCACGTGTCCTTACAACCCCTTTTCAACGTTGAATATCTCACATTTCATTGCCCGAGATGTGGAGAGAGTGTACGTGGAAGCTCTTCGTTTTCCGTACTGGAATTCGCATAAGAAATAGAAGAAATGGGTATAATTCTTATTATACACTGTATAGTATACGATTACGAGTCATTATTGTGTGGCATAATTTTGTACGCCGACTTCCGCTTAACATTTGTCGTTGGAGAGGAAAGAGGGGGTGTTACATGCCGCCACGTGCGCGTCCCGCTTCTCTTATTAAAGCTCACCCTCCTTACTCCATACGCACACACACACACAGCGTTTGTAAACGCTTCTTCGGAGTTTACACAGGCCGCACGTGCCCCGTAAGCCTTTCGCCGTTTACGCGTATAACGGATGTTCGTCACACAAAACTTCGCAATGTTGTCACCAAGAATTTAATTCCATCGAAATTTCCGCAACCATGTGTTGGTCGAAGAAAGTGAATATTTCATCGCAATCGATGTTTCAATTTTAAAGTCCTTTGCGCTTCGAAAAGTGATTTATAGGATGAAATTAAATGTAATTAATCATAGTCAAGGATAAATATAGAATAAATACAAAATCCAGGAATTATATATTATCGAATCTGTTTAAAGAAATTTATTCTCTTGCGTATACACAACAGGGACTCTCTAGATGCAAACACGAACGTTAAAATAGAATCGTTCTCATCGTATTAGGAAACATTGGCTCCTGGATACTTGGCGTGTTAAACCGCCTACGCGAGAATGTTCTCCCTACAATTTTTCGACGACGTAACGAAAACAGACGGGTTCTGTTTCGTGCCAGAGACCGATTTCACGTGTGTCGGATGGCGAGTGTCGCGTATGGATCCCTCATACTCTTGAGAGGGAGTATAAATAGACGTCATACGCAAATATCGCGGTCGTTGCTACCGGGACATGTTGCGAAAGCAAGTTGAAAGCAACTTTAATTTGCAAAAATTTAATCTATATTCGGCAACGCCTTGACTTTATGTGTTTCTATGATTGCACAAATCGGTTCGTAAATTCTCTGTTTTCCACTTCCACCTATTCTCTAAAAATAACTACGAAAGACAAACTAAAAAGCATAAAATAAAGAAAAAAGATACAAAAATTATGTATAAATATATATATTCCTAGATTTATATTATTATTCTATCGTTAATAGTCAAGTTTTAAATATCTGATTTACGTTAAATTAAAACTCCCCTACTTTATTATTACATTCATTCCTGTGACAGACACATAAAACAAACTAGGAAAATTGTAAATATTTCTCAATTTATCCATAAAAGTCTTTGATTTTTCTTTATATAAAAGCATATAAAATATAATTTTTATAACGAATTATGTTACATCTTCTATAATATAAAATACACGGTCTATCCCAAAAGTTTCCGAACTTTTTTCGTACAGACGATATTAGTAGCGTTATCTGTTTAATCAAGATCACGCTGTCTCCGTACAAGCTTCGTTAAAAATTGTAGCAAGTTTAATCGAGATCCCATTAACAGCTGATTTACCATAGGAGCAGAAGTGAAGTTATCTGTCTCCTGAGCCATACACGCCCCTTACCACTTTATTTTTTTGTTCGCTCATCTTGATTCCATTCGGAATCTTACAATATAAAAATATGTGAAATTAAAAGAGAGAGAAAAATAAGTATAATGTAAAAATATAAGACGAATTTAAAACAGTATTATGAATTGAATTCAACAGAATATTCTTTATTCTTTATTCCATATCAAGGCACTGATAAGACTTGTAACAATAAGAAGAAATTGAAAATTCAAAAATCTATAGCTTATTTACTAAGACCATTGAACACACATTTAAAATTAAAAGAAACTGTGAAAATATACTACTCCATCGATTTTATTTGCGGAGAAAAAGAACTTAAAATCGTAAATCGATTAAACAATTTTTGGTTGAAAAGAATGAGACGGAGCATTCCGTATATAACTTGTCGCTTGGCTCGAGCATGGTGCCAAATCTACCAATCATAAATCTAGTTTTGTTTTATTTGTCTCGATGATAAAAACGAACGTAATAGTACAGCAAGTCATAAAGTTATTGTTCTGTCTTATTTATGGATTGATATTTTTTTTCAGAAAGATGTTATGTGAGGGTTTCTTATCAATAGGGATATATATCATATTAAACGTGCTCTTAGTTGCCGAAAAATAATAATTTTTCTGGAGTAACAAAAGTAGATATTTGAATAAAATATGAAGAAATTAGCCATCACATTGTAAAAAAAAAATATGTATAATGTCAACTTAAACCAATTGAAACCATAATTGAAACAATATTTTTGTATGATTTCACTATATATATTATTATTTATTCCGTTTAATTTAATGGATTGTTTACTTGCACTTTTCATTGTTATAAATATCTTGATTCGGCATTATTTCTATCGTCGTTTTTATTTTATCACTATTTCGACAATGTATTTCTGAGACTGAGAAAATACGGATTACAAAATGAGTAGACCAAGAAAAGACGTGGTTCTCACCGGTACCACGATGTTTGTACATCGGCACGTTATTGTTATGCGACGAACACTTTCCTGTCGAACCAATTGACATACCGTTTGCTTCCGGTCCTGTACTCTAAAGATCGATGGATCTACCGTTTATTAAAGTAGACGAATAATGAACAATAAGAGATAAAGAGAATAATGAATAAAACATAAATTCATTCGAATATCCGGAATAAAATATCAAATTAAAAAATTAAAAATTTTGATCTCGCATATTTATCGCAACTTTGATCATCGCAGCACGCGATTGTCACGGTTAAAAGTGGAGCGAAAGGAAATGCATATAGAAATAGGAATAAAAAAAAAAAAAAACACAAGAGATAAATTTGTACATCTGTTGTGTAGGCGGAAATTCTCGTAGGCTGTTATTCGAATGCGCGCGTGCGAAAACAAGCAGTTAACAAGCGAGTGGCCGGTCTCATGCGGTGATAAAATTCGCGAAATATTTATAGATCACAGCTGTGTGTGATCGCGGTGGATTCGATTCACGTCGCAAAGTGTGCCATTTTTTCAATTTAACGATACAAAAGTATTCTATTTCTTGATTACATGCAAATATTTTGCAACACTCTATTTTAAGATTTAGATCTTAAATTATTTATGACGTATCTATATCCGCATTCAGATTTTAATTAAGTTTTCCTTTTCTCATTAAGCGAATAATTTTTCAATAATTATGGTGTTATATATATATATATATATATATATATATATGTATGTATGTATGTATTTACGTATATTTCCCCTCATTCGTATATTCAACAGTTTTCTCTGTACTATTTTATACCGTATTTGCTCGCAATCACAATTCCATGTGTGCAGCTTAATAAAAGTTTTAAACCTTCCCCTCGGGAACCTGCACGGATTTTCGGTACCCCAAAGTCATTAAATGGAGCGTATAGGAAATATGGGGTACTATGCGAACAGCTGTGAAAATTGACTTTTCGTCCAAGTGTAAACGCTTGTTTGCTTCACGTTCCATCGTCGGATGTCTTGTTCCCGGTGCGAGCGGTCCCTGCGGTTTCAAGGGACGAGACCCTCGAGTTATCCGACACCCTTCTCGTCTTCCGCATCCGACCTTGTCCACTGCCATGCCCTTAAGTATATTTGCTCGGGATCTATGTACATGAACATCTTGTATATTGTCTACTTTAGACATTCTTTCAACCGATAAACTTTGGCGCGCGTTACCAAATTCTTCGATATTCAAATTTCTTCGTTACATCGTATTTTTCAATAAAGCTTATATAATATACATTTCCATCAAATTATTTCTAAAAAGACCGTATATCTCTCTCGACCGTTTCGAGTCAACAATTAAGGAGAGAATACGAACACTTTTATCGCGTATAATATACTATTCATGTCTGGAAAAGATTAAATATAAACTTTAAAGTAAGAAGAATATTCCAAAAACAATGCTTACCTCACCGATTCATCTTTTCCTCGTTTGAATTTTCATGCATTTCTTTCGTTTCGCAGATATCGCTATGGACTGGTCGGATCACGCACTTTGGTGGCCACAACGAAATCATTGGCTGACCAGAACGCGCAGCACGCTGGATCAGTACGGCGTAGCAGCGGATGCATCGCTGCATTTCACGCCGATGCATAAAACCCTAAGGGTGCAATTGCCGGATATGCGCTGCCTCGATTGCCGAGTCGATTTTTCAGTCAAGACGTTCAACGCGGTCATTAATTTGTGCAAGGAACTCGGTGAGTCGCAAATCTATTAATACTATTTAAGGAGAGTAATATATTGTAGAAACAAGCGTGACGTCAGTCTCATTCCGATCGCGTGCCTTCGTGCTAACGTCAATTGCGGGAAATAAATATTTTTTTTTAATTGATACGCGAAGATTTGATAAGAAAGTATAAATATCTGACGGGACAAATTTCACTTATATGTATACACTGCGCTCTTTTTATTTTTTAATAAGAACAAATGGACTTGGAATGATAAAAAAATCTGCAGTTTAAAGAAAATGTGTTTTTGGAAGTGTCGTACTTTTTGTATTTTGTATACTTAAAATACTCTATATACTTCAAAATAATATCGTGCAATACATTTTGCAACTGCCGCCTATGGCTACTCCTATAATTATCTGACAATGAGAGAATAATTTTGCATTATTTCATGTTTTTGATAACAAGGTGATTTAGCAAGACAGATTTTGAGAAAATTTTTCAAATTTTATTAAGTTTTTTCGTTTATTTTATTACAATAAATTAATTTTATTCATTAGTACATTATATACATTTGTATTATATTATTTTATATAAGCGATACGCATGTACATAATAAATAAATTGCAATAGTATTTTGCATATAAACAAGTCTATCATAATTCTTCTCTAAAGCGTATAACTGTATCAGCAGAAATATTATGCATGATAATATGAGAAATAGAAATGATGAATTTGCAGTCACGCGAAGGTTGCGTCACAAGCCATTGTGGCTGTCAATTCACCACCGCAACAAACTCCAAGCTAGCTTTTTAATCAAGGAAGTGGGTTAACGCGATAATTCGGTCGAGATGATAAAGCTGACTTTTGATTAGAAAAAAATGCTAAAAGAGATATATACGAGCTTATCTTGTTTTATAATGACCTAAAAGTAATTCTCAGAATTATACGCATTACAATGTCATCTGAAACAGAAAATAATCAACGACGAAATTTAACTTGACGAAATTGATGAATCTATTGTTTTTACATTTTTTAACATTAATTTAATCTTATTGTTAAATTATATCTTATTGTTAAAAAGTGGAAAGATTTAAAATAGGTGAGAAAAAAGAAAATCTTTACTAATATTTTCGACAATTTAAGAATTGGAATCGCACGCGAAGCAATGAAAAAAAAAAGAAGAACTAAATAAAATCTAAAATTGATATAACTGTTAAAACTGGATGAGAATTACCTAATTATTCGCCTATCGAATTCTATCATTTTTACACTTTTATCGGTACGGTGATTCTATTTAATAGACATCAACGATATGAGATCAGCGTGTATCATATTCATAAATAGACGCTAATACGCAAAGTATGCTGTTGCACGCGATCTTTGTCCATCAATTACTCGATTCCTTTATAAGAATACACATATGTACCGGAAAATGAATGCCATGACTGCGTGCATCATGTTAATTTGCCTTTCGTTTAGAAGCAAAACAACAATATGCATCTCTTTAATCTATCTAGATTAAATGCGAAATTAACACGCAGATTATTGCGCGAATGTTGCCGCAGGCATTAGACACCCAGAGGAGCTTTCGTTCTGCAAGCCGCTCGAACCGAATCACCTGAAATACAATCTAAAGGACTTGCCAGCCAAGAAGAAGATCGAGAATCAAAAGAACGGTCACTGGAACGTACCGGCCGACACGAATACCTTCATTCCAGTTAGCCAGAGTCCCAGAGGATCTACGGGAAGCTTAGATCAATCGAGTCCATTCATGTGCGCGCCAGTCACACCCAACAATAGAAATCACAGCACACCGATCAGCTCTCCTGTCACGGTAGGGGTTTACTTATATATGTATAGACATAACTGGACGAGAAAAGTTTTATTCCAGATAAATATTTATATAACGCAAATATTTTAAAAATGTTCGTTTTGTTTGAATGTATCATTCACAATTATAATAAATTCAATTATTATATTTTCAAATCGTTGCTAAACATTTATTTTATTTCGCGTCAATTTTTCTCTCTCAACTTGAACTTAACTTTTGTTGGAAAGAACTATCATTGCAGCTATTTATAGTTGTCGATATGTCATAAAAAGAGTTGATAGAGAAAACGCACGTATCGTCATGCAGATTTTGGTCCACAATTGCTTGACTTTGTCGCATTGCGATTATTTTCGCAACATTATAATAATATGGATTTTACATTTATAAATTCCCAGCATACCGGAACATGGAAGAGGAACAATAACTCTTCCGGTTTCGGTAGCACCGGCTCCTTCAACGCCAATAACAGCACTATGAGTCTCGAGGCATTAAACGGCGGATTGTCGGAGTCCTTGGCGCAGAGTCCAACGTCGATTTCGCTAGAAACGCGAACAAAATTGATTAGGCCAAAAAGTCTGATCGAAAGGGCAAGAATGAACGTCGCCTGGCTGGATTCCTCTCTATCGATTATGGAGCAGGGTATCCGCGAATTTGACACGCTTAGGCTAAAGTTTAAATTCTACTCCTTCTATGACCTGAATCCAAAAACCGACGCGGTCCGCATCAACATGATTTACGAGCAAGCCAAGTGGCAATTGCTCGCAGAGGAGATTGATTGCACCGAGGAAGAAATGCTAATGTTTGCAGCACTTCAGGTATTTGCAAATAAATGATTATATATATAGTTAGCAAAAAAATTAGTACAACTCCAAGATGAATATTTATCTAGTTATTCGAATAAAATTTTATTTCTTATTTGTTATTTTAATTATTCGTTAGTTGTGTTAGCCATTGTTTTTTATTTTTATTTCACTTTTACAATCCTACGACAAACTGTTTATGTGTGTTTTTACTCTCGCCTGCTCTCGATATATTTATTCCCATCGTTCCGAGAGAAGAACCCCACGCGATGCATAACGCATGCAAATAGCTCCGTCTTTAAGCCAACTGCTTTGCCAGCCGGTGTTCCGCCGTAATGTCGTCACGCGACAACATGACCAAGATGCAGTCATCTTTTGCCTCGACCCACAAAATATATCTTGTATATCTTATACACCTACATGCTTGTGGCGAGCATTGAAAGGGAAAAAAAATCTACAATCTCTCAATCGTATCACCTACAACTTTTCGCTCTGACGGTTGCAGGTACAAGTGAATCTTCAGGCGAGCGTACCGCAGCCCACGTACGATAGCAACGGGGGGACCTCACCCGTCGAAGATGACATTGACGCGGCTCTAACGGATCTGCAAGTGACTCTGGAGGGCAGCAATATCAGCAAGGGGCCCAGTGACATCACGCAGGTGCCCGAGCTCTGCGACGAGCTGCGTTTCTTCAAGCCAAAGCGTTTTACGCTAAAGGCTTTCAAACGTTATTGGTTCACGTGCCGTGATCTTCAGTTAAGACTCTACAAGAGTAGAGAGGAGGCGAACGGTTCAGAGTCACCGATTTACGTGATCAATTTGCGTGGTTGCGAGGTCACGCCGGATGTACATTTGTCGCAAGGACGCTACGGTATCAGATTGGAGGTGCCCAGCGCTGAAGGCATGACCGAGATGTGGATCAGATGCGATAACGTAAGCGGATTAACTCATATATCATTTCGTCAAGTTGCGACATTATTGATTTAATCATTTCTAAATGTATTATATATTAATGCTAAATTTCGCATCTATATGCATCAATATATACGACGAATAAAAAAGTTCTTATGAATAACTAGAGACGCAAATATTGTAATTGATGTTTCGGATTCACGTTCACATACTTAAAAACTCGACGATTCTTACATTTTTTATTTATTCCAGGAGCATCAATACGCAAAATGGATGGCTGCGTGCAGATTAGCGGCCAAGGGACGTACTCTCGCCGACGCGTCCTACGAAAGCGAGGTCAACAGTATCACAGCTTTTCTGCAACTGCAAAGGCCTGCACCCGCACCGGCCATCAATCCGAATTCTTTGGATATCATACCAGAGGACTACGTCGCATCTCGATTTGCGAAGAAATTCAAAGGAAAGGTAATAAAACACTTGCGCGTTCAAATCTATGTGAACAAGAGATCGACAAGTTACATTAACTTTTCTTTCACAGTTGGTTCAAAGAATCTTGGAAGCGCACGCAAACGTTAAAGACTTATCTCTTATCGAAGCAAAGCTGAATTACATTAAGGCCTGGCAATCCCTTCCGGAATACGGTATTTCGCTTTTTGTCGTGCGATTTACCGGCAAGAACAAAGACGAATTACTGGGTATTGCCAATAACAGACTAATGCGAATGGAGCTTCATAGTGGCGATCATCTGAAGACTTGGAGGTATAATACTATGAAGGTATGTACTTACATATATATATTTTTGCATTCTACGTATTTATATTGTATCTATATTGTTCGTATCGCTCTCCACTCTCCACAATTCGTATCCACTTTCGTGTATTCGTATGACATGAATGTCCCTTATATAGATTTACAAATCATATTGTTTAAGTTAGATGTTGTAGTAGATGTTGCTTTTTGGTAAAGATATGTTGAATGGAATGTTATATGATAAATAATCACTTTTCTTAATGTTTTCGCTAAAAATCAGAAAATTATTCAAAATTGACACAAAAAAGTCCGTTATTCAAAGGAAATACAATTTAAGGGCATCTGAGAGAAAATGCATGATTATTTATGATTTATGTTTCACAGGCGTGGAATGTTAACTGGGAAGTAAAACACATGATGGTACAATTCGAGGAAGAGAATATAATTTTCGAATGCCAGTCGGCAGACTGCAAAGTCGTTCACGAATTTATAGGAGGCTACATATTCTTGTCGATGCGCTCGAAGGAAGCGAATCAGACGTTGAATGAGGAGATGTTCCACAAGTTGACCGGTGGATGGGTTTAATCTAAAAATGTATATGAAAAAAAAAAAGAAAGAAATTGTAATAAGTTCTAACATATTCTAAAAACGATGATAAAATACATTTTGCTGGTTTATCAACATACGTCACGTTCTGTTCAACGTCTGCACGCTGGTTGACATTTGTAAAAATATTTAAATCTGATCGTAGTTATATATCACATATTTTAACGCTGTATGCTGTAAATAGAATATTATATCCCCTCTACGTTTTAGCGAGAGTTTTAACGATTATAGTTATTTTTATTTGACAGGAGGCTACTTGAAGATTTATTTACTACCCCTTGACCAGAGCACTTTAATTTTATAAAGTACCAACACATATTAACAATCATTGAAATCAGAGCCTCCTTTCCATGAAAAAAAAAAGAGAATCCGTTTTCTACATATATTTCTAATGGTTTTATAAATAGACGTCTGCAAAACTCTATTTTTTACAAAGACAAATTATACTTTTATACAAAACTTTTTCTACTCATGAAAAATCTGCCATTGAGAAGGAATAATACTAGATGAACTAATAAACGAATATGTCGAACACGCATAAATGAGAAAACCTGCGAAACATCATAGTGTATTAGGATAATGCTCTACATAACAAAGAAATGTATCGATTTTTATTTAATCAAAAAATTGTTTTCAATAGTAGGTTCCTTTATACTGCATAACATTTAAATGAGTGATTATAATCCTTTCTCTCTTATAATGTGTGTGTTTATGTCCTCTTTAGTGTCACAAGGTGCTACATCGAATACGAATTCGACTTTATAACGCAAGAAATCGTGTGTATAAATTATTTGTTATTGTAATGTAAATTAGGTATAGAAAAGTATATTTTACGTCGTTATATACATTACATCTATAAGAGGTACTGCGTTATATATGTACATGTAACAAAAAAAAAGATTATAGTTTTGTATATTAATAGACAGTAACTGTATAATAAATATTATTATTAATACATTTGGCAGATTTTTCAATTTTTATTCTCCATCATGCTGTAAAATATACAACAATTATATACAATAAACAGTTTAGGGTTCATTTTGCTGCAATTTATAGATATTTAAATAGTAAATGAATTATATAATAACATTTATTGCATGTCGTTAATCAATTAAATTTTCCTCATACATTTTTGGATAAAAATTTATGTCAAATTACAAAATTATGGATTTTGTTTTTTTATTAAGTAATACAATACATTATCAACATCCGTGTAAGTTTGCACATACGCATTGACTGTAAGCAATAAGAAATTGAAAAAATACTAGTATAAAGACTAGTGTAAATATCTTCAAAAATGTTTGAATTTGAGAAATTATTAGCTTGTATAATCTTCTGTTTTTCTAATTGTGTATCTTGAAATGTTCACAGATCTTTGACTTATCCAACAGTAATAGACAGTTGCGGATTTTTTCCTGAGATATTTATCGTCTTTGAGGACGGCTGATTTTTCGAATCTTTCCTTAAAGAGAGTGCCCTCGCTGTGACAGGTATATTCCCGGTTCTTGCACCTGATCCGCTCAGGTTACCACCTCCGCACATCTAATTATATAGGCGACAAATCGTTATGCTCATTTAAAATAATTCTTATATAGAATTTAAAATATATATAATTATTTTTTCTCGGATTCTATATGATAAAAGTTTTATACGATAGGGCGATTTCTGCGAGATTTATCTTTCGATATATCGATCAAATAAGATTTTTTATCGATTAAATGTCGAACTACTTAATTTTTCTCATATTAGATATAATAAAATGTTTTTTTTTTATATTTTGTAGCTCGTATTAGATAGAATAGAGATTTATGAATGTGCCCAAGATGAGTTCTTCGGTTTTGTAAATTATAATTAGAAAATATTGTACAAGATATATCAATTTTGTTAAAAATTAAAACATATATAGATTGAATTTTTTAGCCATTTGCACTATCGGTCGCGATTGAAAAAACTAATTTACTTCGACGTATAACGCAGGAAAAAAATTCACATGATTCTCTCACTTCTGATGTCACAATCTAACATAATTATAGAGAGCTTCAAGTATTATAACGAAAATAATGTTATTATAACCGGAGTATGACTTGGCGGCGCTGAATGGACAAGCCTTCCGGCGAGTGAGCTCGTTCTCTCCTTCCTCGCTCTCATCCACTCATGACCTAACACTCTCTCGAGAGTCAGCCTGAGGGTGATGTCTGGCTCGAGGATCTGCCGGACAATGCTTTTGGCCAACATGGACACGGTATCGCGGACGCGCGATCTGAACACCCAGTTGCGTGACATTTGATCCTTGAGAAGTTTCCGTAGATTCGCATCGTCGAACGGCATTCTGGCATTGAGCATGATGAAAAGGATGATACCAAGCGACCATACGTCCGCCAATTTCGGATTATACGGGGTGCCGGCGACGATCTCCGGCGCGGCGTATGCAGCCGAGCCACAGTAAGTGTGGCTGAGGACTCGCCTGCCCTCGGGGTTCACGCAGAACCTGGCAAAACCGAAGTCTGCCAGTTTCACATTGAACTTGCGCGAGAGTAATATGTTCTCGCACTTGAGGTCACGATGGGCGATGTTCTTGCTGTGTAGATAGTGCAAGCCGGATGCCATTTGACGAAACCATAGCCGCGATTGTTGTTCCGGCACTACGCCGTTGTTTGTCACAAAATCCAGCAGATCGCCATTATCGGCATAGCGCATGAAGATAAAGACGCGCGGGCCACGTTGCAGGATACTGTGCACCTGCGTCCGACCAGATTCAGTACGCGATTCAATATAGGCTGCTGATATATTAAGCAAAATTGGGCAAAACATGATCAAAATATGCACAAAACACTTTTCGTTGCTGAGTGTTAAGATTTCTTTTTAAACACAATTTTATTATGATTTTTCAATGAAGATTCTAGAAAAAAGGAATTAGTTATGAAATTAGATTTATCATTGTAATGAAATTTTAAATTAATTATGTTGCGTAGAGAAATTATAAAAATTGATTTTGATCACATGACAATATTTAGAGATTTTGTTAATATGTCACTGTATAAACACAATTTTATTATGATTTTTCAATAAAGATTCTAGAAAAAAGGAATTAGTTATGAAATTAGATTTATCATTGTAATGAAATTTTAAATTAATTATGTTGCGTAGAGAAATTAAAATTTGATTTTGATCACATGACAATATTTAGAGATTTTGTTAATATGTCACTGTAAAGTAACGCAAATATGGAAAATGGCGCTGCATATTCAAAAGTTATTTGCTGAATAAACGAATTTCGATTTTTTCGTTAGTCGATTTTGAAAGGAAAAAAAATTAATAAAGTGTAAGCGTTTCCGCCGGAAACCATTATTCCTTCTTTGTCAATCAGACAGAAAAAGTGAATTAAAGCGCATTTTCCTGTTGTGTTTTACTTGAATAATATGCGGATTTTCTATCTTTGTTAAAATCTCGAGTTCGCGGGGAAAGAACTTGTCCAAGAAATCGTGCGGCGCCTTCTCCTTGTCAAAGATCTTACAGGCCAGACGCATCTTCTTGGAATTTGTTCCATCGATATACTCTGCCAAGTGGACGGTCGCATAACAACCCTAAAAATGTTTTTAATTCTTATAACGCGTAAGAAATTGATTTTTAGTCGTAACACATAAACTGATTTTGACAATCGACCGATTGATATAAGGAATGTGTTAAACGATACATAATTTTTAAACACAATTTTATTATGATTTTTCAATGAAGATTCTAGAAAAAAGGAATTAGTTATGAAATTAGATTTATCATTGTAATGAAATTTTAAATTAATTATGTTGCGTAGAGAAATTAAAATTTGATTTTGATCACATGACAATATTTAGAGATTTTGTTAATATGTCACTGTAAAGTAACGCAAATATGGAAAATGGCGCTGCATATTCAAAAGTTATTTGCTGAATAAACGAATTTCGATTTTTTCGTTAGTCGATTTTGAAAGGAAAAAAAATTAATAAAGTGTAAGCGTTTCCGCCGGAAACCATTATTCCTTCTTTGTCAATCAGACAGAAAAAGTGAATTAAAGCGCATTTTCCTGTTGTGTTTTACTTGAATAATATGCGGATTTTCTATCTTTGTTAAAATCTCGAGTTCGCGGGGAAAGAACTTGTCCAAGAAATCGTGCGGCGCCTTCTCCTTGTCAAAGATCTTACAGGCCAGACGCATCTTCTTGGAATTTGTTCCATCGATATACTCTGCCAAGTGGACGGTCGCATAACAACCCTAAAAATGTTTTTAATTCTTATGACGCGTAAGAAATTGATTTTTAGTCGTAACATAAACTGATTTTGACAATCGACCGATTGATATAAGGAATGTGTTAAACGATACATAATAATTTCTCAAACAGCAAAAAGTTAAAGACTTCATTTAAATTGAAAATGTCTTTGCCTTAAAAAACGAGAAATTAGAAATAGTATTGCTGCGGAAGTAGACGGGAGAAAGCGCGCAAAGTTAAATTAAACAAACAGACGAATATAGAGAAGAATAAACAACCTGTCCGATTTTTTTGCCGATGAGATAGCCCCGCTGCTCGAGAGCGTTCACCTCCGAGTTTCGGGTGCCGAGTCGCGTGGCCATGCCAAGTGATTCTTCATCGACCCTTCATCACTGACCCCCCTCTCGAGGACGGGCAGTTGATTGAGCAGTCTTCCTGCGTGTTGTGTGCGTATATATCCACGGGAGACGCTTCACTAAAATTCACCAAGAGAATTTCTTGATACGCTCTAGTCTCGTTTCTTCGCACGCTATTCTTCGGCTGCTGGCACTAGCAGGTTTCGTTGACACGATTTCTGTCCTGAAGCGACACCGAGCACCTCGACGTATCTCGCTGCTACATCGATGCGTCCGACAACAAAGCGGATCTGTTCGGTCATTTGAGAAAGAGAGAGAGAGAGAGAGGCGGTTGTGCGAGCACTAGAATTTTGGACAAGCCCGGGACCAGCTTGCGCTTGGTATGCGACGAGAGGAAGGTAGAGATCCGCGTTTCATTCGAGCGCAGCCATTATACTTGGAACAATGAAAACAATCGACGCGCATACACGCGAGATCGATTCTATGCAATTTTGGATAGCTTCTCTCGCTGTGCGAACCAACTTCTGGATAATATTACCATCGATTATCCCTGATTGCTTCTCTCTTTCTCGTTACAGAATAGGAATACATTGAGTGTTTTTATCAGCTGTTTTTCTTACTACTAATAATTAAATTATTAATAATAAATAATAGTAAATAATTTTATCGCGTATTATATACACATTATCTGCAGTTTTATAATTTTGTTTGATTATACCATATATTCCTTTACGTAATATCTACACTATAAATTCACTTTTAAAAATTATGAATGTTTTTTAAAAAATCTAGAAGGTTTGATAAATTTATCCTTAGTTTTAATTTCTAATTGCCCATTAATTAATTGTGATTCTATATTTATATTCCACATAAAAGAATGGTAAATAAGGAGGTAAATAAGAAATAAGAAAAAGAAAATGGATGAGTTGAGAGAAAAGCACTGGATAACAAAATATTAAAAATAGAGGTATATGCATACATGTGTATTATTGATTAAAAAAAAAATTTGCATGCATTATACAAAAATATTTTAATTCATAATTCTATAAATTGACGAAAAATGTATCTAGAATGACACAATTTTGAATTATATAATAAATTCCATATTTTACTCACATCAGAAAGTCCATTCCAACAAAGCTTATTGTATATAAATTATAAATTATAATATACCATAAACAAACATCACTTTTATCTATGTATTAGTAGCTACGCCCGAAAAGTGTATAAAACTTTGCTTTGTTTTTGCAACTATGATGAATACATTTTAGCTCATCTAGTGGTTTTGTCAATTTTGGCTGTTCAAATGGTATACAAAGACTTTTGGCGCCCATTGATAATGCTCCAAGTTCATCACCGCTATCCTCTCTGTAATTATTCATGATTGTTTGAACCAAATATTTAAAAAATGAGTAAAAAAGGAAAAGGTTGGTTAAAAAAAATATTAATATTCTATATTAATATTATACATAATATATATATAATAATATAATATATATTATATATATTACATACATATAATATATAACTGTACAGACATTAATATTCTATACTTTAAATTATCAACAAAAAAAAATTTGCGATATATTAATAAATGATCAATAATCAATGTGTGGCATTTAAAATAATTTTGGAATAATTTGTAAAAACGCACATAAAAAAATGATTTTTTTTTTTTACATATAAAATAATATTACCTCGCGCTATCCGCTTTAATGTTATCTTCACACGTCGGCTCGCCGCAAAAAGGTGATAATAATAAATTCTTTTTATTGAGCTCGGTACAGAAATCGCTCCAATTTTCCACTTGCTTGATATGCGCAATGAGATTCTCTCTAGCTCTATGAAATAGTAAATAAAAACTATAAATTCAATAATAACACCAATAGCTTCAAAGTACTAATAATTAAGTGGGAAAACTGGCAAATAAGAGTCAAGGTGCGGATATTGGTGCGCGAACTTTTTGTTTTATCAATAATCAGAAAGAAAATCAGTTTCCTTTCTGATTATTGATTTTAATTTAAAATTTAACTGCAACAACAAATATTGTGTATGTCAAGTTTTAAAATACCAATGTAATCTTTATATATTTATATCTATGCTGAAGATGGACCAAAAAACGTCCGAAATTTACATTTTTAATGTATATTTTTAATACACATTTATTACAAAAATTTAACAATAAAAAATTCGCGATACCCGCGCCTTGACTCTTATTTGCCAATTTTCTCACTTAAAAAACCGTAAGTTATCAACCAAACTATTATAACAAGTGCATTATTGTATAAAACAATTTTCAGCGATATTTACCTCGACAACAACTGTGCTTGTATATCTTTTAACAAGCAATCTAATGATGTAGCTACCATGTCTCTCTTGACAGTTGTTCTTTGTAAGTTATCCCTTCGTACGAATGTTACTTGATTCTTCTCCATATCTTTCGGGCCTAATTCGATTCTCACTGGTACGCCTTTTAGCTCCCAGTGGTTGAACTTCCATCCGGGCGTTCGATTATTTCTAAAATCACCTTTCACTCTAAATTTGCCGTCTTTACTTAATTCATCGACTAACTTGACGCATTCGCCTTGAAGTAACTCTCTCTTTATCATAGGCATATTTGCAGTTATGCCACAAGGAATAACAATACCTTGTATAGATGCTACACACGGTGGTAACACTAAACCTTTATCGTCTCCGTGTACCTGTAAATAAATATAAAGCATAAATATATTCGCGTTACACATATAGGCAGACAGAACAATATACAAAGAGTAAATGTGTAATTTACATATATTTACACATGTGTAATATAACAATAATAATTTTACCAACCATTATCATGACTCCGATTGTCCGTGTAGTTAAACCCCAAGAATTCTGATAGACAAATGTCTTTTCGTCTCCTTCCGCGATACCTTCCATTTGAATGTTAAACATCTTGGAAAAGTTTTGCCCCAGATGGTGACTCGTTGCTCCCTGTATCGCACGACCGCTGGTCGAAATAAATGCCTCGACGGTAGTCGTGTAATCGCCTCCCGCAAATTTCTCCTTTTCAGTTTTGCGGCCTTTAATAACAGGGACGGCTAATAAATCCTCGTAAACTTTGGCATATATGTCTAAGATAATCAATACTTCCTCCTCCGCTTCTGCCTTTGTAGCAAATACGGTATGACCCTCTTGCCACAAAAATTCTCTGGTGCGTAAGAAAGGTTTGGGATCTTTAAATTCCCATCTCTGTAAATGTGAAAATAAAACAATTGGAATACAAAATCATCTAGAATAAGATATTGTATCAATAATGATAATGGTCGTACCACAACGTTATTCCATTGATTGAGCTTGAGCGGTAACTCGGTGTCCGATCTCAGCCATTTGGCGTAAGCTGGATACATGACAGTTTCCGAAGTCGGTCGTATAGCTATAGGCTCTGCCAAATCCGATTCGCCGCATTTTGTCACCCATGCGACTTCCGGCGCGAAATCCGCTATATGCGTCTTCTCTTTCTCTAACACGCCACGAGTAACGAAGATCGGGAAGTAGCATTCTTGAACACCGAGCGCCGTTATCTCTTTGTCGATGTACTCTTTTATTACCTTCCAAATTGCAAAAGTCCACGGACGAAGAATGTAACATCCGGATACGTCATAATATTCAATCATACCACTTTTTGTGATAACTTGCGAGTACCAGTCGAAAAAATTTTCTTCCTTCTTCGCTTCCAATCCTAATCTCGTGCCCGTTTTACCTGCATCTATATCCTTATTGGTCACGCTTTTCGCATTTTCTTTCTGCAACATTTTTCCAGATTTAGAAGCGTCCTCCTCTTTCTTTTTCGATGCTACTTCCAAATTCGAGACAGACTTCAACTCTTGACCAGTTGCATTTGTACGCGCCTATGAAAGAAAAGATAATAAATGCCGATAAGTTGGACAGGTTTCCGATAATTGAGATATTTAACTAGAGCCGCGCTGGCATCGAAAACAGGGATTAAAGAGTAGGAGGAGTTAGTGAAAACGGCAGAAGGAGTAGAGAGCGAAAGCGAAGCAGTTGTGCGAATTATAAAGCGATAGCGAGGTCGAGTATATTCTGTTATTGAATTATTGAGTCAAGTGTCTTTTTTTTTTAATAAACGTATTATTTTGAGTACCAACGATTTGGAAATATGAACAGAGTTTATATTTTACATATTCACTGTAAAAAAGCCTACACATTTTTATAATCACTTTTCAAGCTCAAAAAAATTTTAATTTCTCGATCGATGATGCTCTTGTCGGCTTTCGAGTTCTTTAAATTTCGCACTTTATCGCCTTGCTTTTTTATTTCTTCAGATATTTCTACTTACCTCTTTAAAAGTTTCCTTGCTCGCTGTATCACTACTACCAGCTGTAGTAATTTGAGATGGTTTCCACTCTTGACCAGTTGCATTTTTATAATCGTTTTTCAAGCTCAACAGAATTTTCACTTCTCGATCGATGATGCTCTTGTCGGCTTTCGAGCTCTTTAAACTGCGCACTTTATCGCCTTGCTTTTTTATTTCTTCAGATATTTCTGCCTCTTTAAAAGTTTCCTTGCTCGCTGTATCACTACTAGCAGCTGTAGTAATTTGAGATGGTTTCCAATCTTGACCAGTTGCATTTTTATAATCGGTTTTTAAGCTTAACAGAATTTTCCCTTCTCGATCGATGATGCTCTTGTCGGCTTTCGAGCTCTTTAAATTTCGCACTTTATCGCCTTGCTTTTTTATTTCTTCAGATATTTCTACCTCTTTGAAAGTTTCCTTGCTCGCTGTATCACTACTAGCAGCTGTAATAATTTGAGATGGTTTCCAATCTTGACCAGTTGCATTTTTATAATCGGTTTTTAAGCTCAACAGAATTTTCACTTCTCGATCGATGATGCTCTTGTCGGCTTTCGAGCTCTTTAAACTTCGCACTTTATCGCCTTGCTTTTTTATTTCTTCAGATATTTCTACCTCTTTAAAAGTTTCCTTGCTCGCTGTATCACTACTAGCAGCTGTAGTAATTTGAGATGGTTTCCAATCTTGACCAGTTGCATTTTTATAATCGATTTTTAAGCTCAACAAAATTTTCACTTCTCGATCGATGATGCTCTTGTCGGCTTTCGAGCCCTTTAAATTTCGCACTTTATCGCCTTGCTTCTTTATTTGTTCAGATATTTCTATCTCTTTTCCTTTACTTGTTACATTATTAGTAACAATATTGGTAGCTGCATTCTCCTTCTCTTTCTCTCTTTGAGATGATTTCCAATCGTGACCAGTCACCATTTTATATTCTTCTTTCAAATTTGAAAGGTTTTTTGTTTCTCGATCAATAATGTTTTCTAAAACTCGCAAGTGATCCTGCATTTTTTTAGACATTTCTTTTGTTTTTGAAATTTTCTTCGTCTTTGTATTACTAACAGGATCGCCAGCTGTAATTTCAGTTTGTTTTCCTTCCCGATCAATGGCATTTTGACAGTCGTTTGTCAAGCTTAGGAGAGCTTTCATTTCCTGGTCGATAATGCTCTTGTCGACTTTTGAATTCATTAGGTTTTGCATTGTAATGATTTGTTTATTTAGTTGTTCTAATATTACTTTGCTTTTTGCATCACTAACAATATCAGTATCTGTGATTTGAATTAACTCCCAATCTTGTCCAGTTATTTCTTTATAAGCGCTCTTTAGCTGTCTCATTTTGTTCTCTTGGTACTGTATTGTATCAAATAAAAGGCTCTCCGTCTTATTGACGCCTTGCTCACAGTCTTTTAAGTTTTGTTGTAGTGGTAAATTTACTCCTTCAGTAAATTTTTTTTCGTCAGAATTCGGACCTAATTTTCTAAATTTAGCTTTCTCATTTTCCACAGTTGTTTCATTCGCTCTCTTGCGTTGTATATTATCTCTCTAAAACAATTTTTAATTTAATTTTAATTTTATTCGCGTTTATGCTTTGTTTTTTACAACTAAATTTCTTTAAAATGAAAAAATATATTTACTTAATTTTAATAAGTTTAATACTAAGCTACTCTGGGAGTAACATTGCATCAAATATGATTATAAATGATATCTTATAGCTGCAAAAGAATTATATCTTTTTTTTATGTTTATAAACTATACGTTCTGTAAATAATTAGATATTAGTTGATTGAGAAAAAATTTATTTTTGAGAGAATATTTTTCGTACCATTTGGTTGTGTGATACAACAGGCGTAATAGAAGGCGTTGTCGTGTGTCCATCGGGTATATGGAACAATATAACAGGTTGTTCGCGCAATGAATAAGGACTTATAGGTGCATATGGAACATCACAAATAAAGAAGCCCTTTCTCTGAAGCTGAATTATCTCTCCCTTCTTTACACGTTTCATTTCTGCTTCACCCCACATTTTAACCTCTTTCTAGAAATAAAAATTTCATGATACAATTGGTGAAATATAACATATAATTTGCAACATAATTTGTGTAAGTAGATAAATCTTTGATATATTACCCTTGTATCCTTGGCAACAAAGTTTTTAAAATCGTCATCTTTGCCCAAAACCGGTATATTCAGGATATGATCAAAGTAAACAGCGTAACAACTTATTGGATTTGACTGTGGTTTATTTTCTTGAGTGTCTTCATATTTGTCCAATGGTGCAGCTATCCATGTAATCTTCAATGTTTTTTTGTAATTTTTGTCCGTCAGATTTAACCGTGCCTTCACGTCTATAATATTACCAGACTGGTCTGTGTGTATCTCTTCTATCATTAAATTACCCCAATTGATGAAGGTTGCATTCTGTCCCACAACTAATACTTCGGCGTCATCTCTTTCTATCAATATTTTAGGACTTATTCGCACTTGTTTGGTACCTTTGGAGGGATCTTTAGGGTGATTTTGCACGTCCAACCACCCTTCCCTAGCATCTACTATATTAATTGTTACCAATTTCTTGTAATCTAGTGCAGTATACCTGAAATTATAAATATATGCTGAAAAAATTATATCTCTGACTATACTATTACATCATATGTTGGATTTTTTTTATTTAACAGCATTTAAAATACCTGACAGCAATCGGATCGATGACTTTCTTGTTGAAAGCCCATATCTTGTCCCATTCCATGAAGACTACAGATTTAGAGCTACCTTGCGCAATGATAAATTGTTTCAAACCTTCGACTGTCATTCCTCGTCTCAGAATACCTCTCACAGTCGGCATACGCGGATCATTCCATCCGTCGACTAAACCTTCGTTTACAAACCACGTTAACTTCCGTTTCGATAATACCGTACAAGTCATATTTAAACGCGAGTATTCCCATATATACGGACGACGCAGTCCTAAGGCGTCGATTATCCAATAAAATTGAGCATCTCTGTCATGATATTCTGTTGTACGCAGAGTGTGAGTAACATTCTCAACAACATCGACAATTGGACAGGCAAAATCATAAGTAGGATATACCCTAGTAGAAATAATTTAGATTTATATATATATATATA